>NW_006401741.1:0-7542 GCF_000299155.1 Elephantulus edwardii
GGTGGGGGTTGTGGAGCTGCAAGGGGGGTGGGGGAAGGGGAGGAAAGCAAGGGAATAGGGGACAAGGAGCGCAGGGGTTGGACACTATCACCAAGAGGTGGGGACGGGGCTTGTGCGCTGCTGGTGGTTTATGCAGCAGCACCCTGTGCTAAGGGTCACACAGGTGTGGGCTGCAGGGGGGTCCCACAGTGTCTGGTAGTCTTCGCTCCTCTGGAGTTCTGCGGCAGGTAGCTGGCTGCTGCTCTTCCCGGGTCTCTTCCGGGTCCCTTTCGCGGCGTTCCCCCGGTCTGGCGGGCGGCGGGGTGCGTTCCACCGGCTGGCAGCGGCGTTCCGGTCTGGCGGCGGCGTTCCCCCGGTCGACCCTCCACCTTTCTAAGCATGATGTCCATTTCCAAGAAATAGCCTCTCCGAGCAACATGTCCAAAGTATGTGAGACAAAGCTTCGACATCTATGCCTACAAGTAGCACTCTGGTTGTACTTACTTTCTCCAAGATATATTTGTTCTTTTGGCAAACCATGGGATAGTCTGTACTCTCTTCCAATCCCACAGCTCAAAGCATTGATTCTTCTGTCATTCTTATTCATTATCCAACTCTCAGATGCATAGCATGGGATTACAAAGACCATAGCCTGAATCAGATGCACTTTAGTCTTTATACTGGTAGCAGTGCTTCTCAATAATTTGGAGAGGTCCTCAGCTGCAGACTTCCGCAGTGCAACGTCTACTGATTTTGACGACTGGTCTCCCAGGATAATACATCGCCTGCTTTCCTGACTCATCAATAACCTGCATTATGCAAATAACACAACGTTGCTTGCTTGACCTTGAAGCACTTATTGCAAAAGATCGAAGAATATAGCCTTCAATATGGATTGTATCTCAAGGCCAAGGAAACAAAAATCTTAGCCACTGAACTGGCAACATCATGATAGGTGAAGAAAAGATTGATGTACAAATAGAAGAAAATAATCAGTGTCAGTGAACTGCATGTGCAAAATCTGTTGCATTGATGAGTGCTTTACCGTGAATATCTTAGCAACTAGAAAGAAGTAAAATTCAGAAAAATAAAAAAAACATACTATGTGAGTCACATAAAACATATCTGGATTATTTTGTCACTTAGGCCACTAGGATCAAGTGAGATTTAGTGCCTCTACTAGCTTAATATGCTTTGGTTCTGGGAGAATAGAAGTAGTCCCTTTGATTTGTGGAGGGCTTTTTGGTTTTCAAAGCATCTCAATGTCTTATCTACTTCTTCTATTCAGCAGCAGAGCCAGGGCTGGAGGCCAGGTCTTCTGACTCTAACACGAGTAGCAACACTTGAATTCAGCAGAGTGAGCTGAGGGGAATAGATGGAGATGAGCAGTGAGGATAGAAGGGTTAATCGGATATGCCATATGTGATCCACTGGGTTCTTATTGGCTACTTATTGGAAGTGTACCACCAGGCTCTTCTTCCTAGTCTGTTTCAGTCTGGAAGCTCTACTGAACCCTGAACCTTGACAATCCTGGTGGCAGAGCCTCCAGCATCCCAACAGCTTGCTAGCTACTACAGTATGACAGACAGACAAAAAGGTGGTGAGTCTCAAGAATACAGCAATAGAATTTCCACCTCCAACTCAGACTATGTTTATTAACTATGTTTGGAATGAAAAACACCCTCCAACAAAATGCGTCCAACCATACAACCAGCTCTACAATTGAGCATATGTTGGTGGAAGCCTCAATTCATAGTGAGCCAGTTAAAATGCACGGAAGGGACAGCTAGCAGATCTTTCAAGTGAGAGTCCAGGCTGTTAATTACATTTGTAAATGAAATGTATAAACATGCAGATGGCAAGTGTAGTAAATACTGTCATCTACATATAAATATCAAAGCCCAACCCACTCTTTCAGAGCCATCTCATGTGCAATGCACGTCTAGAAACATTTCACATTCTCTCCACTTTTCCCTCGCAGTGTGAGCTCTCTTACTTTGAAACCTCATGACATAGGCTGTTATGACTAAAAATGAGCTCTCAAACATCAGTGAACACCAGAAGGGTTTGTGAAAGCACAGACACTCACATTTCTGGGCTAAGTTGACAATTTCTGATTCAGCAGGTTCCCACGGGGACTGATAATCTGCATTTCTAAGAAGGTCCTGGGTGATGCTGATGTTCTTGGTCTGGGCTCACCTTTTAGGAACCATTGATGTAGAACTGAGTTTACCCTGTAACATATTACTTTCCTGCTTGTTTTATTTCCCCATCAATCTTTAAATTTTTCAAGAAAAATTCTACTCCTATCCATATATCTGGAGTATTCTTGTAGGCACTCAGGAGACATTTGGAGGTACCCTTGGGATGAGATAAGGAGTTGAATTTTGGGCCAGGATGAACCAGACAGCTGTTTCCTCCAACAAGCATTTCTTGAGCCCACAGGAAGGAAAATGCAATAGACAGTTCCCAAGAAATAACCAACCGGTAACCAGTGGAGGAAATTTCTGTGGCTAAACCACACTGTAATAGAAATCCCGCCATGGTCAAGTTCACTATTCTGTTGGAAGACCAAAACCCAAATGAAATCTATCACATAGTTATGCAATTTTCACTACCCAGAATGTGGTTAAATGGAGTGTCTGGGCAGCACAGCGCAGGGCTCTCAGCTACTAGCTGCAAAGTTGGTAGTTCTAACACACTCGGAGGCGTCTCAGGCCTGGCAATCTGTGTCTAAATCTAAAAGGTCACCACCTGGCAACTCTAAGAAGCAGTTCTCTGCACACAGACCCATCACGAGCCAGGATCGATCAACCAGAACAGCAGCAATAATGTGGTGACTGAGTGTAAATACACATGGACAGAGTGCACAATGGCTAACAACAGGAATCTCAAAGGTTTTCAAATTTTCTTTCATAGGGAATCCAAGAGGAAAAAAAAGCACAGACAATAAAAAAAGATCAATGTGTCTGTCAAAGAAAGGACTCATCTGAGAAAGGGTCACCTGGTCCCAAAGCAGCAATAAATGAAGCAGAGGCACCCCAGAGTGCTACAGATAACACCAATTAGAAATAAGACCAAGACAATTTGAAAAGGGACTCTAAGGTGTTATTTCAGAAGGTGTACAGGACACACAAGTGCCCAGGGAGCCAAGTCCACACAATGGCTGGTGAAGACAGTGGCGCTGCCTGTGTGACCTTGCTCCAAGCCTCATCATCTTCCCCCTTGGAGGATCAGAATAAGCTTCCACCTGGCCTCCTTGCCCCTGCTCATTTTGGGCACAGTAGCCAGAGACCTGCTTCCAAAATGAAAATGCGTTGATGCTTAATCCTGACTCCCAAACTCCTACCTCCCCCAGGCTGCATGTAAAGCCCTTCAATGCTTTCATGTTGCTCTTGGGATCAAGCCAACATCTTGCCAAGGTCTACGTGGCTTTATGTGAGCTAATCCAACCTGTTTCTTCCCACACTCTGCTCCTCTAAGGCAGCAAATGACAGCCACACTGTTTCTTCTCTCAGCTGTAGCCCACCCCCTTTCCACACAGGGAGATTCCCATTCCAAAGCAGAAACGTCAGGGATGTTTCCACATTCAGAAGTGTTACACATTCTGGAAATCACGTTTTGAGACAGATGGCTTTCTACAGGAAGACGTCCTGATGGCTCTTGCTTCACTGTGTGGCCACGTTGTCCACTGGAGGAAAGGAGTGAATGACAGGCACTGAGGGCATGGAGTGACAGGCGTAGGACAAAGTGGGGCCCACCAGGGGTCATGTAGGAGTTTCTACTAAATCTGGACACAGGCAAATAACAAGACAGTACCATTCATCTGAGAGCTGTAAAAGGAGCTGGAGGATGAAATCCTGGGCCTGTCGGCCAAAACGAGTCACCTGCTCTGATGGGCATGATGAAAGAGTCCTTTCTCTCTGCTCTGGGTTTCTCACTGCCCTTCTAGATACAAAGAGAAGCAGCAAACCCTCTGTCCTATGGCTACTGGCCCGAGTCTCTTTTTATCATCATTCAGTCAAAGAGAGCATGCTTTATAAACATATTATAAACAAAGATACGAGTGCGTGGTCAACGCACAGCTAAGAAACAGGCTGAAATATGTAAACTTAAGACTGTCATTCCTAAGAGCTCTCTCCACATGAGCGGGCTCTTTTCACCTTGTCCCATTTACCTATAACCCAAATCAAGCCCAATTTGCCCTGTGCTCAGTCTCTGTGCAAAGCTGTATTACATTTTAATGATTAAGAAAACATAGCCAGCAACCAAAAGGGATAAAAAGAAATGCAACTGAGATCTTTGCTGGAGTTCCTTTCAAAGAGCAGCAAAAGAAAGAAGACGTCTTACTAATAACTTGCAAAACAGAGGCTTACTTTAGCTCAGAGAAGTCTATTACAGTATATTAAAGACTCTATCTCACTGTCTTATTTAATTGCCACCAACCTAGGCAAAGACCACTAAGGCCTATTTCATAGATGAGAAATTTGAGGCTATTGGAAATGAAGAGAGTGATCCAAATTCCAGCACAGGCTTCTCTGACTTTTAGTTCAGACATCTTTATTTTACACACACACACACACACACACACACACACACACACACACACACACAGAGAGAGAGAGAGAGAAAGACAGTTCCCCCCCGCCCCGGCATTAATGACAGCAGAAAAAAATATATTATTACAATATTAAGTTCAATAAACCCCCAAGAGATTCATTAGCACTTGATTCCCAGCTCCAGCTGAGCAGGGAGTTCAGACAAGACAGAAGTGCACACCACTGGCGCATGAGAGTGTTTTACTCATCCAGCCTGCCTAAGCTAGATTAATACAAAAAAAGAAAAAATCCTACCAGAATTCCCTTCTTCTAGCCAAAGAGGCACTCTGTCCCCAGCCGACTCCAGGAATGCTGGTCCAATTATTAACATGTGGGCTAGAGGCCCAAATTCACTGGCACAAAGCAGATTCTCAGATGAAAAATAGAGTGGCCCAAGTCCCACTCACATAAAAGGCTTATTGACATTAACTGTTGATGAGAATATGGATTTTAAGCCAGATAGAAAACAGAGAGACAGCAGAATTTTGGCTATGGAGAAGTAGGTGGGGGACGGGACTGGACTTCTCCCCTGGTCCAAAGGCCTTGATATTGTCACTGGTGCCCTGTCTGTATTTGCACCCTCCAGTGGACTTTGCTCCTGGTCACATGGTATTTCCCCATAGCAGTGATGCCACAGACCAGGTCAACAGACACATCCTAGTTGTACATAAAGAGGTGTCCAGAGAACTCCCACAGGCTGATTAGTCTTGAAAAGATATCCTGCTGCCCTAGACCTGAGGGCCATCTAGGGCAGGACATTGGAAAAAGAAAGAAATGGCCTTATGAGAGCAGCAGCATTGAGACTCAGAAAATGCAAAGTACAAGAAGGGTTGATTATTAGGGGAATAGGGTTAAGAGGTATATGATTGGTCCTGAGGTCTAAAAGGCACTGAATAAGAAGACATATATGGACACAGGCATTGTTTCATTTACTCTTGAGATCTGTGGTAGGCATGGGGTAAGACAGTCATGAGGGATGGCTTTGTAGCCATGAGGACTACAGAGATGGAGGGGGGCTCCTATGTGTCAGACCACTAGCCTGCATAGGCTTTGAATTCTTCTGAACTTGGAGTCACATGCAGATCCCTTTTGTTATAGTTTGTGATGGTTTATTTCATGTGGCAATTTGGGTAGGCTATTCCCAGTGGTTTTACCAAATGTTAGAGCAGTTGCTATTCCATAATGTATTATTCTATATTGTAATGTAACCAATCACTCCATTGAAGGGGAAGTTCCTCACAATGTGTTCTGCCTTTCAACTATTAATCAATATTTTGATAAAACTCTTGCTCTCTCTCAATTTTACATGCACCTGGCCTTCAGATCTCGGGGCACACACTGGCAGAACTTCCAGTCTATCACTTAACCTTGTAAGTGGCTCCTTCCCTGTAAGCTGGCAGAATTCCCAAGCCTGTTGCCTTATCTATATATTTTGGGTTTGTAAACCCCTGCAATTGTATGAGCCAATTCTTTGAGGTAAATTTCTCTCTCTCTCTTTCCATCTACATGTATCTGTCTGTCTAACTCATTGGTTCTATTTCTCTAGAGACTCCATCAAGTGATCATTAAAACATAGCCATAAATAGAAGTTATCCCAGCCATCCTAAGCCTTCTCTGAGTCCCTTGAAGCAAAAAGCTTTTCCTAAGACAGCATGAGTTTGTGACCAGTTTTATCTTGGAATTTCAATTGTGGCACCTACCAAGTGCCTGGGAGTAACTGACTATAGGCAGAAAGTCCTTAGTCAGCACAAATAGACCATAAAGTCCATACACTTAAGTTCATATTCACAGTCACAGTTATTAAACAAGTATTTATTGAGAAAATTCTGTGTGGAAAGTACTGGAGATACAAAAAGTGACTACAAGTGATGTTTCTTTAGGAGTTAACAGTCATGTGGTCTTCTAAGCTGAGAATAACAAGTTGAAAAAGAATGGCATCACATTCATCTTCAAGAAGAATATGACAAGATATAAAAGTACAATACTATCAGTGCTAGAATAATATAGACAGGCCTGCAAGAACATCAGTTAAAATTACTATTATCCAAATTTACACACAAGCTACTAATGCCAGAGATAAAGTACATGATTTTTACTTAAAAATGTAGTCTGAAGTTTACATACACATAAACAAGACGCATTGAATGTTGCTGTCTTTGTTAGGTGCTATAGAGTTGTGTACAACTCATAGAGACCCTATGAACAACAGATCTGAATCCTGCCCTATCTAGTGCCACCCTCACCATCTCTAATATACTTGAACGCTTTGCTGCAGTTACTGTACCAGTCCGTCTCACTGAGTGTCTTCCTTTCTTTCGCTGGCCTTCCACTTTGCCAAATATGATACTCGTTGTCAAGTATAATCTCTCCTTGCAGCATGCCCAAAGTATGAGAGACAAAGCTTCAACATCCTTGCCGCCCAATGGCTGTCCCTTTTCCAAGACATATCTGTTAATTCTTAGGGCAGTTCATGGGATATTGAATACTCTTCTCTGGTACCACAATTCAAAGGTATAAATTCTTCTTCTGTCATCTTTATTCATTGTCCATCTCTCAGAGGCATAGCAAGTGATTTAAAAGAGTATGGCCTGAACCAGGTGCACCTTAGTCTTCAAACTGTCATCATTGTTCCTTAGTATTTTGGAGAGATCTCTTTCAGCAGACTTGCCCAATACAATGTATCTCCTGACCTCCCAACTACTAATACTAAGGATGTTGATTGTGGACCCAAGTGAAATGAAATAATTGAAAGTTTCAATTCCTTTCTCCATCTATCATCATGTTTCCTATTGGCCAAGTACTAAGGACTTTTGTTTTATTGATGTGGAGATGCAATCCATATTGAAGGCTGTAGTCTTTGATCAGAAAGTTGGACAATGACTAGGGATGACAGGAGAATTGATGTCTTTGAGCTGTGGTGCTGGATAAGAGTATTGAATATACCATGGATTGCTAAGAGAACAAA
>NW_006401742.1:0-1035 GCF_000299155.1 Elephantulus edwardii
TGGAATTCAGGCTTTCCCATCAATACACCTTGGCTTTCTGAGTCCACTTATTTAAAGCAGCTGCAACCTGGAAGTCATGTCTCTTCCTTCAACACTTTTTTGATGGCTTGGGACTCTTATTTAAATCAGCTACAACCCAGAAATTGGGACTTTTCTATCAATAGCCCTTTCATAAATGAGGCCTCTCATTTACAACAAAAGCCATCAGAATTTAAGACTTCTCAATCAATAGCCCTTTAGTGGCTGTGGCCTCCTATTTAAAGCAGCTGTAGCCTTGAAGCCTTTTTCATCTGGAGTCTCCTATTTAAAACCACTAACTCCTGTACTTCGGGCCTTTTCATTAACAGTCATTCGTGTCTGAGGCTTCTTATTCAAAGTAGCTGCAACCTGGACATTAGGCCTTTTTTGTCAAAATTCTTTGGTGAGTAGCACTCATATTTAAATCTGCTGTGACCTGGAAGTTGAGACAGTTCCGTCAACAGCCCTTTGATCACTGGGGCCTTTCATTTAAAGCCAATGGTACCCAGAAGGTGGGTCTTTTTCATCAACAACCCTTTGCAGGCTGGGACCTCTTACTTAAAGCAACTGTGGTCTGGAAGTTGAGCCTTTTCTATCAACAGCCCTTTAGTGATTGGGGACTCTTATTGAAAGCCGCTGTGACCCAGAAGTTGATTTCACATGCAAGCAAGATTCTACTGAAGATTATCCAGAAACGACTGGAACAGTACATCAGCAGAGAACTACCAGAAGTCCAGGCTGGGTTTAGAAGGGGTCGTGGTACTGGGGATATTGTTGCTTTGCTGATGTTAGATGGATCTTAGCTGAAAGCAGAGAATACCAGAAGAATGTCTATCTGTGTTTCATTGATTTTGCACAGGCATTTGACTGTGTGGATCATAACAAACTGTGGCTGACTCTGAGAAGAATGGGAATCCCAGAACATTTAATTGTGCTAATGAGCAACCTATACTTGGACCAAGAAGCAGTCGTCAGAACAGAGCAGGGCAACACTGCATGGTTCAAAATTGGGAAGGG
>NW_006401742.1:3218-6114 GCF_000299155.1 Elephantulus edwardii
TGGGTGTATTGGAGACAGTGTGATTGGCACAGGACAGAGCAGAGTTTAGGGCTATTGTACATAGAATTGCTATGAGTCATAAGTCACTCGATGGCACATAACAACAACAACATAACCTTTTCTTTATTTCTTTTTAATTATAAAATTTTTAATTTTTATTGGTTTACTTACAAAGTTTGTATATGATCTTTCCCCTTTCCTTTACCCACTCCTCCCTCCACTGATCAAATTGTGCAACCCTATGATTAACCAGCCCCCTGTCAATCTTCACCCCTCTGCTCCTCCTTCACCCCCCTCCTTGGATCCTCATACACATTTTACAATAATGGCCTTACACAGTGTTTGTTCTTATAGGACTGAGTTATTTCACTTAGCATAATCCTCTTTAGTTCTTCCCACATTAGGAAGTAATTTACAAAGTCATTGCTCCTGTGTGCTGCATTACTAAGGAATATACTTTCCAACATGTGAATGTACCATAATTTCTCAATCCATTCCATTGTGGTTTGACATTTGGGCTGTTTCCATGTTCTTGAGATGGTATAAAATGCTATGAACATTTGTGTAGAAGTCTCTGTTTGTGACTCAGATATCATCTTACCCCAGTAGCAGTGGCAAAGTTTATAGCAGGGCAGCAAGTAATAAATGTTGGGGAGGATGTGGCAAGGTAGGAACTCTTATACATTATTCGTAGGATTGTGAAATGATACAATCACTCTGGAAGCCAGTTTGGCATTTCCTCAAAAATCTGAACAACTTCTTATTTAAATCAGCTATGGCACAGAGGTTGGGCCTTTTTCATCAACAGCCCTTTGCTGGCTGGGCCTCTTACTTAAAGCAGCTGCGACTCCAAAGTCAGGCCTTTTACATGCACAGCTCTCTTATTTGCAGCAATTGTGACCCAGAAATTTGGTCTTTTCCATCAATAACCCTTTTGTGGCTGGAGCCTTTTAATTAAAGCAGCTATTACCGGAAATTTGAGCCTTTCCTATACACAGCTTTTGGTGGCTTTGGCCTCTTTTTAAATCAGCTACAACCCAGAAATCTGTCCTTTTCCATCAACAGGCCTTTGATATTGAGGACCTCTTGCAAATCAAGCCTATTTGAACAAAAGTTCTTTGGTGCCTGGAGCTTATTTAAAGAAGTTGCAAATGGGAGGTTGGGTCTTTCAATCCACATCCCATTGGTGAGTAGGATCTCTTATTTAAAGCAACTTAGGCCCAAATTTTAGGTCTTTTCCAATCACAAACCTTTAGTGGCTTGGGCCTCCTATTTAAAGCAGTTACAACCTAGAAGTCAGGACTTTCCCATAAGAAGCCCATTGATTTCTGATGCCTCTATTTAAAGTAGCTGTGACCCAGAAGTCAATACTTTTCTACCAACAACTTTTTGATAGCTGGGGATTCTTATTTAAAGTAGCTTTGATCAGAAGTTAGGTCTTTTCAATGAACAGCCCTTTTGTCTTTGGGCCTCTTATTTAAATTAACTGCACCTGGAAGTCATTCCTTTTCCATCCATAGCTAGTGCTTCTTATTTAAACAACTGTGTCCTGAAATTGAGACCTTTTCCATTGGTGGCTGATACCTCTTATTTAAAGGACTGAAATCCACATGTCTGGCCTATTCCATCTAAGCTCTTCGGTAGCTCAGTGTCTTATTAAAGCAACTACAACTTAGAAGTTGGATCTTTTTCCTCAACAGCTGTTTGTTGGCTGAAGCCTCTCATTTAAAGCAGCTGTGACCCAGAAGATGGACCTATATGTTGAACAGCTTCTTTGTCCTGGGGCATCTTATTTAAAGCAGCTGCACCTGGAAGTTTGGCCTTTTTCATCAACAACCATTGAGTGGCTTGTACCTCTTATTTAAATGGTTGCATCCCAAAATTTGAGCCTTTTCCATCAACAGGTGTTTGGTGATGGTGCCTCTTATTTAAAAGAGCTGTGACCCACAGGCCAGGCCTTTCCCATCAGTGGTCCTTTTTTTGTTTTTATGTGCCATAGAGTTGCTTGCGATTTATAGTGACTCTATGTACCATAGCCCTGAAACCTGCTTTATCCTGTGCCAACCTTATTGTCTCTGAGACACTAACCCTTACTACCCTAGTCACTGAATCAATCCATCTCACTGAGGGTCTTCCTCTCTTGCATTGTCCCTCCACCCTTCTGAGCATGATGTCCCTTTCCAAGGACTGGTCCCTCCTTGCAGCATGCACAAAGAATGTCAGATGAAGCCTCAGAATCTTTGCTTCCCAGGAGCAGACTGGTTTCACCCTCTCCAGGATGAACCTGCTTGTTTGTCTGGCAGTCCATGGTATGTTCAATACTCTTCTCCAGCCTACAGCTCAAAGACATCAATTCTCTTTTTATCATCCCTAGTCAGTGTCCAGCCTTCTGATGCATAGCAAGTAATTGCAAAGACTATGACCTAGATCAGGTGCAAGCAGTTTTGCAACCTGGAAGTCAGGCCTTTTACATTGACGCCCCTTTAGTGACTGTGACCTTTTATTTAAGCAAATAGGGCCTGGAATTCAGGACTTTTCAACCAATGGCTCTTTAGTGACTTGGGGCCTCTTATTTAAACCAGATGAGACTGGAAGTCAGATCTTTTCCTTTTCCTTTTTCTGGCCATTGTCTCTTATTTACAACAGTGTTGACCCAAAGGCAGGACTAAACAGATAAACATATTTTTAGTGGCTGGGGCCTTTAATTTAAAGCAGCTGTGACCTGGAAAATTGCCACACCCGCCTCGCTGTCCTCTCTGGCCACGACGCCCGTGTGACAAAATGGGACGTCCGCGCCTGTACGGGGTCTCTGACCTCAAGGATAGCATAAGAGGGAATCTTGCAAGCCCTGTGCTTGTGAGTGGGCTGATGCCTGGATATTTGTTACAGATGGGTC
>NW_006401742.1:6999-7585 GCF_000299155.1 Elephantulus edwardii
ATAATAAATTAGAGCTCTCTACATCATCCTGGTGTGCAGACTCTCATTTTCGCCGACTTCGTCCCTCACCTGCTCTTCGCCAAGAAACCCCTCGAGTTTCTTGTCATGACCGTGGTCGGGTGGTCGGTGACAGAAAATGGCTTTTCCATCTTTAGCCCTGTGGTGTACAGGCGTCTTATTTACCAATAGTGACTATCAGACAGTCTGGTCTTTTCCATCAACAGCCCTTAGTGGCTGGAGGCTCTCACTGAAAGCAGCTGCAACAAGATGGGCTTTCTCCATCAACATCCCTTTGGTGACTGAGGCCCATTATTCAAAGTAGATGGAACTTGGAATTTGAGTGTTTACATCAACACCCCTTGGCTGGCTAGGGCCTCTTATTTTCTTATTTAAAGCAGCTGTGTTGGGCCTTTTTCATCAACAGCCCTTTTGTCATTGAGGCCTCTTATTTACAGTAGTGACTGGAAGTTAGGTCTTTTTCATCAACAGCAGCTGTGGCTTCTTATTTAAAGCAGCTGCGACCTAGATATTGGGTCTTTTTCATCAATAGTTCTTTTTTTTTAAAGAAAAAGAAGATTTTAAATTA
>NW_006401743.1:0-4203 GCF_000299155.1 Elephantulus edwardii
CTCTAAACTCTGCTCTGTCCTGTGCCAATCTCATTGTCTCCGACACACTCATGCTGATTGCTTCAGCCACCGAATCAATCCATCTCCCAGAGAGCCTTCCCCTCCTGCACATGCCGTCCACCCTCTCAAGCATGATATCATTCTCCAAGGACTGATCTCTCCTACAACATGACCAAAGTATGTCAGACAAAGCCTCAGAATCCTTTCCTCCAATGACCAGCCTGGTTTAACTCTCTCCAGGATGAATCTGTTTGTTTTCTTAGCAGTCCATGATACCCTCAATACTCTTCTCCAACGCCAAAGCTCAAAGGCATCAATTCTCCTTCCATTCTCCCTAGTCATTTTCCGACTCTCTGGCACATAACAAGTGATTGAATAAATATATAAAAATGCTATATCATATTGTAAGATTTTGTTGCTGTGCTGTTTTCTAAAGTGGTTGTACAATTTTACACTCCTGCTAGCCAATAACGAGAGTTTCCATGCTCCATACTCCGACTGGTGTTTTGATTTTAGCCATTCTCATAGGGGCACAAAGATCCTTGGGGGTGCAACAGTTAAGTATTTTGCTGCTAATGCACGGTTAGTGTTTCATACACACCCACTGGCTCTTCCGGAGTAAAGCCTGGTGACCTGCTCCTATAAAAAACTGCAGCTTAGAAAACCCTAAGGAACAGTCAGTTCAACACCTAATAGAAATGTCATTAGACACTGTCGAGTCAAATACAACTCATAATAACCCTGTGAAGAACAGATCTGAATTGTGTCAGAGCCTGTGCCATCCTCATCATGTCTGACATACTCCAGGCCATTGCAGCAGTCAGCATCCCATCTGGTTGAGGATCTTCCTCTCTTTTACTGACCCCTCTTCCTTTCCAGGTATGATGTCCCTTTCCAAGGAACAGCCTCTCCTACGACCTTGCCCAAAATAGGCAAGATGAAGCCTTGTCATCTTTGCTTCCAGCTAGGACTCTGGCTGTCCTTTCTCCAAGACATTTCTGTTTGCTCTTTTGGGAGTCCATAGTATATTCAGGAATAGATGTGTAATGGTATAGCTTTGTTTTTATAATTTGCAATTCTCTAACGTCGTATGATATAGGGCAACTTTTCATGTTTGTCATCAGTATTTCCTCTTTAAGGAGTCCTGGTGGCACAATGGTAAAATTGCTAATCAAAAGGTCAGTAATTTGAATTTATCAATAGCTCTCAGGAAAAAAGATTTGGTCATTTTCTTCCTAACGTTAGTTGTTGGGGTGGTGCACCATTGAGTCAGAGCTGACTCATTACTGACCCTCCAAAGCCGTTAATCACTCGGGTGCAGATTGCCCATCCTTCTGCAGAGCAGCTGGTGGATCCGAACCAGGTTTCTTCAGGTATGCAGCACAGCTTCTTACCAGTAGGCCATCAGAGCTCACTGTAACGATTGTTATTGTTGATTGCCTTCCAGATGAGCACGACTCATAGCCACCCTATGGACAAAAGGCCTGAAGCCCCTCTACAACTATCGACATTTATCAAAGTTCATAGAATTTTTGGAGGCATATTATTTATAAATGGATGTCACTCCTGCAGCCTTAGAAATCATATTCTATCCTAAAGACTTATGAGGAGATGCAATTGACTTTTTTACATATAATAGTAGTAATGTACCTTCTTTGATGAGATGTCCTTTCAGATCTTCTGCCTGTTTTGAAATTAAGTTTTTTTTATAATTAACTTCTAAGAGTATTTATATATTTTAGAGACACTGCTTTATCAGATCTATGTTTTGCAAATATTTTTCCAAGCTTGCGTCTATTCTCTTTATTTTTTTCACAGTACCTTTCTCAAAGCAGACATTTTAAGTTGTAATAAAGTTTCACTTATAAATTCTCCCCACTCTGCTCTTTATCTTTTTAGTGTAATACCAAAAAAGTCATCACCAAATCCAAGGATGCCTAGATTTTTCCTTATATTATTTTTTAGACATTATATAGTATTGCACCTTATATTTTGAAACTAATTTTTGTAAAAGATATTAAGATCTCAGTGTAATTCAAATTGGGTGTATGTATGTGTGCATATGTATGTGGGTCTAGTTCTCTTAGCGCTATTTAAAAGAACATACGTTCTTCATTAAATTGCCTTTGTTTCATTGTCAAAAATAAATGGACTACATTGTTGTGGTCTGTTTCTATTTTGTTCTACTGATTATTTTTTTTTCTGTTTATTCAACTGTTTATTCCTTCACTAATAATTGCTTGCAAGGTATTGGAGAGCTGGACAATGACTCGGGATAATAGAAAGAGAATTGATGTCTTTGGTGCTGGAGAAGAGTGCTGAATATACCATGGACTGCCAGGAAAACAAACCAGTTCATCCAAGAGTGGGTGAAGCCAGGCTGCTCCTTGGAGGCAAGGATTCTGAGGCTTCATTTGACATACTTCGGGCATGTTGCAGGAGGGACCAGTCGTTGGAGAGGAACATCATGGTAGGAAGGCTGGAGGGATGGAGAAAGAGAGGGAGACCATCGATGAGATGGATTGATACATTCATTGACTGGGGTATGAGGGTAGGTGTGTTGGAGAGTAAAGTTAGCACAGGATAGAGCAGGTTTCAGGGCTGTTGTACATAGGGTCGCTATGAGTTGCAAGTGACTCGACAGCATATAACCACCACCACCACCACCAGCACCACCAGCACCACCAGCATCACCACCACCACCACCACCACCAATGCTTTCTGAAAGTGTGGAGGATACAAAATACTTGCTGCAGAAGATCAAAGACTACAGTTTCAGTATATGGATTACTTATCAACACCAACAAAACAAAAGTCCTCACCATAGGATCAACGGTCAATATTATTTCCATAGATTGAGAAAGAATCGATGCTGTAAGCAATTTAATCTGCCTTGGACCAAAAATTGACACTTTTCATACCAACAGTCAGATAGATCATCAGGAGATGTATTGCATTGGGCAAGTTTTCTATCAGAGACCTTTCCAAAATGCTGAAGAGTAATTATGTCAATTTGAAAACTAAGGTTCTACTGATTGAGGCCATACTCTTCACAATCACCTGTTATCCATCAGAGAGCTGGACAATAAATAATGATGACAGAAGAATAAATGATGCTTTTGAGTTGTGATGCTGAAGAAGAGTACTGAATATCTCATGGACTGCCCAAAGAACCAACATATGTCTTGGAAAAAGTGCAATCAGAGTGCTTCTTGGAACAAATTTGGCAAAGCTTTGGTTTTCATATATGAGGCACGAAGCTGGAAAAGTAGAGGGTCAGTGGGAAGATCCCCAATGAGATGGCTTCAAATGGTGACTTCAGCAATGAGCTCTAGTGTGTTAGAGATGATGTGGACAGCAAAGAATAGGGCAGAGTTCAGGTCAGCTGTTCATAGGGTCTCTATGAATCATACTTGACAGCACCTAACAACAACAATGACAATATCGCACTGTCTTGATCATTGTAATTTTAGAAAGTCTAGAAACCAAGTAATTTTAGTATTATAACTCTCATAAAGTTTTATGACTTCTGAAACTCAATAGAGGGTTATCTTTAGCCAGAATGGATATGATGATGGATTTGTTTATATATATATATATATATATAACTCAAATGTATTATCTGATAATAAACTGTATGTTTACTCCTGTCTTTTACCTAACCAAAGGAAAACTAAAGGACATTACAAATCCAGTGGTTAAAATCCACTAGCAGCTTCAGTTGAGAAGATTAGGTAGTCTTCTCCCAACTTGATTTTAGTGTAGCTAGTTTGAGTTTTTAAATTTTCTTTGTTTTCAATTATTGTATTTCAAAGTGCTCCAGTGATATATTGGTTACACTAACAAAAATATTAGTACTTTGAACCCACCATTTGACTCTGTAGGAGAAAGATGTGGCAATCTTCTGTAAAAAATCACAGCCTTGGACACTCAG
Source organism: Elephantulus edwardii (assembly GCF_000299155.1). Classification (NCBI taxonomy): domain Eukaryota; kingdom Metazoa; phylum Chordata; class Mammalia; order Macroscelidea; family Macroscelididae; genus Elephantulus; species Elephantulus edwardii. The sequence goes on from NW_006401743.1 coordinate 3,935, forward strand.
TGGGGTAGTTCTACTCTTCATACAGGGTCTGGATGAGTCAGAATTGACTTGACAGCAATAGTGATTTTTTTTCCAATTCTGTCTCAGCAATTTACTTGTCTCTTGCTGTGACAATATCATACTGCTTAAATTATTAAAATTTTATAAAATATTTTGATATCTGCTAGGACAATTTGTGCCATCTCTAACAAAGTTTATTCTTATTTTTTTAAAAATGCTTGTCTATTGTAATTAACACATACATTTTTAGATCCATAACATTTTATAAA
>NW_006401743.1:4848-5781 GCF_000299155.1 Elephantulus edwardii
TTAAAAAAAAAAGAGAAATGCAAGTTATTCTGCAAGTTTACCAAGGTAGCTAGTGAAGTTTAAAAAAATGTAGGTCATTTGATTTGCATAAATTTTAAAAATTTCTAGTCAAATACTTGACCAAATTGTCTTGATTGTAATTCTATGTATAATGCATGCTGATAGGAAGTTATATAGGTACAAGTCAAAAAAGGCAATATCCCTGTAATAATTGAGGAGCATGGAGTAGAGAAGAAAATGGGAGGAGCAGCATAATAATTGCAATGCTTCATAGTAACTAATAAAAACAACTATCAATGTGAATCTAGCAAGGGAGCAACCATCAACCACCTCTGGACTAATTGGGGAAGGAGATATTATACAATGAATGGGCTTTCCAAAAAGAGAACTGGAAAAACATTTCAGACAGCAGGTGAGAAGAAAATCATGTCAGTGTAAGTGAAGCTAGAATGTTGCAGGGTAGAGCAAAATTTGTCCACTGCACGTGATGAATTGTGGGAAAAGAAGGTTCAGCTAAGGCCAAATGGAGATATCTGACCTAAACACATGTTGTTGTTGTTAGGTGCTGCTGAGTCAAGCAAGACTTGTAGTGACCTTTTGAAAAACAGAACTGAACTCTGTACTATCCTGTGCCATCCTCACAATCTCTGACACACTAAAGCCCATTGCTATAGTCGCTGTGTGAATCCACCTGGTCAAGGGTCTTCCTTTCTTTTGTCACCTTTCCAAACATGATGTTTCTCTCCAAGAAATAGCCTCTCCTAGCAACTTGTCCAAAGTATCTGAGACAAAGCTTTATAATCTTTGCCTCTATAGAGCACTCCTACTATACCTTCTTAATACATATCTGTTTATTCTGTTGGCTGTCCATGGGATATTCAGTACTCTTCTCCAACATCACAGCTCAAAGGCATCAATTCTTCTTCTTCCATC
>NW_006401743.1:6226-7646 GCF_000299155.1 Elephantulus edwardii
TCAGCAGGCAAGTATGTGCCATGTGCATAATAATGTACGTTACTGATGAATCTTCCTCCATTCCTGACACCACAATTTTCTTCATAGTGTCTAGCTTCTTGGATAATTTGCTCAGCATACAGACTGAACTGGTATTAAGAGAAGATACAAACTAAATGCATACCTTTCTTCATTTTAAACCAGGTAGTTTTCTCTTATTGTATTGCACAACAACCTCTTGGTCTTGATAGTCATGGAGGTAAGACATTTATCTGTCATTTTGTTGTATTGGAGGCCTTTCTTCATTTTTCTAATTACTTAAAAGTTTAAATATCTATATTCTTGTGGTATATCATTGTTTTTATCAGTATAGCACTTATCTTTCAGTCTGTTGTACTTAGCTTGTCAATTGCTATGACACTGAAAGCTACGGCACAGGTCATCTGTGGAAGACATGATTTAGTAGAGCTCTCAGATTAAGACGGACTAGGAAGCAGGGTTGGCCACTTAGTTCATTAATAGCAGGCCTCTGAAAACCCGATGAAAAATAGAGGGACAAGGATAGTTGTATTAGAAGGAAGGCCTAGATGGGAAGTCAATAAAAAATGAGGATACACATCTGGAAACATCCTTTAATAGTTGGAACACAGAATGCATGAAGAATTTGAGAAGAGAAGAAAAAATAAACTGAGGAAAAGAGACGTTAGGACTCACAGTGACCCTAGAAAGACTAGATTGAGACTTTGCCCTGTTCTGAAATATCTCCACAATACCTGCCATGCCCATTGCTACGGTCACCATGCCAAACTTATTGAAAGTCTTCCTCTTTTTTGATGACCCTATATCTTTCAAAGCATGGTGTCCTTTTTCAAATATCCCTTCTGACAGCATGCCCAAAGTATGAGAGGCAGTTCTAACAGATTTTCCTCTAAGAAGCATCCTGGTTACACCTACTTAAAAATAGTTGTGTTTGTTCCTTTAGCAGTTTATGGTATATTCAGTATACTTCACCAGAAACACAATTCAAAAGCATCAATTCTTCTTTTGTCTTTTGCCACACCAACTCCAAGGGAAGTCTGCGTGACAAAATCACCCGATTGAGGCGAAAGCTTCAAGGAATTCAGCCTCTCAGAATGTGTGCTTTCTCCATGGTTGTTCTTGGCCTTTCTGTAATTTCTCTTCTATTGTCTCTTTGTGTTTTCTATGTGGGACAGGGAAAAAAAAGGCTGTGTTCTTTACACAAAGTGCTCCTACTAAAAGTTTGTTAGATGTTCCCAGAAACAACTAAATGGAGGTGACGACTTTGATACGCCAACATTACCTCCGGTTCTTTTAGCATTACTAAAACTTCTCAAGAATAATATGGTTTTAAGGGAATTCATAGATGCATTATAACAAAAAGAATTAATGGTGGAAATCCTAGAGATGACCACTCCAGAGA
>NW_006401744.1:0-1359 GCF_000299155.1 Elephantulus edwardii
ATCTCTTTTAAACAGTTTTCTCCCTCCTCTGGAGAAAATATATTCTTAAGACAGTTTTTAGTTAAGCTGGGATAGACTCAAGGTCATACTTTGCTTCTTGTGGATTTATTTTCATTTCCTTCAACTTTAGTTTGAACTTGCACATGAGTAGTTGAAGGTCTGTTCCACAGTGAGCACCTGATTTTGGCTGCTGATTGGTACTGAGCTTCTCCATTACCTATCTCCACAAATGTAGTCAATCTGATTCCTGTGGATCTGTCAGGTGAGATCCATGGGCATGATTGCAGCTTATGTTTATGGTGGGCTGCCTTATGTTTTTTATAAATATTTGTGATGAATGTAGCATCAGATTTGGAGGAAAACTGATCAACAGCCTAAGTTATGCAGATAATACAACCTTGCTTGCTAAAAGTGAAGAGGATTTGAAACACCTGCTACAGAAGACCGAAGACTTCAATGTGAATTCTATCTCAGCATCAAGAAAACAAAGCTCATCACCGCTGCCCCAACAGACATCATCACGATAGATGAAGAAAAGACTGAAGTTGTCTACGATTTCATTTCACTTGAGTCCACTCATGATAGCAGCTGTCAAGAAATTAAAAGATGGGTTGCACTAGGAAAAGCTACTGTCAAGGACTTCTCCAAAGTGTTACAGAGCAAACATATCCGTTTAAAGTTAAAGACTAAGATAAGGGATGTCTGATCTGAGCTGTGGTCTCTTCAATTAATATGAATGCATCTGAAAGTTGGACAATGAATAAAGATGACAGAATAAGAGTTGATGCTTTTGAGTCTCAATGTTGAGTAAGAACTTGAATATCCATAGACTGCCAAAAGAACAAACAATTCAGGAACAAATAAATGGAAGAAGTGCAATCAGTGTCTCCTGGGAAACAAGGATGGGGCAACTCAGTCTCACTCACTCTGAGTATATTGTTAGGAGGGTCAAGTCTTTGGGAGAAGTCGCCATGGTGGGAAAGGCAGAAGGTCAGAGAGAGAAAAAGATTCTCAGCAAGTTGGATTGATACAGTGACTGTAATGTTGAACTTGAGCCTATCTGAAGTCATGAGGATGGCACGGGACAAGACAGGTTCAGATCTGTTGTATACAGGGTCACTATGAGTAGTGTCGACGTAGTGACATCTAACAAGCACAATTACAGATGTCAACAGATGCTTTTTTTTCCAATCCTCAAGGCATTTTATTGGGCAGATTGGGATGAGGCAGAGGGGCTGTGCCTAGAAGAAGGTGTTGGGCCTCTTGGTGGTGAACCATGGCTTGTGCTGGCGACACAGGTCTCAGTGGGGCAGTGGGAACTTGATCTTGGAGTCATGGAACTGCTTGGCTGCAGGCCGG
>NW_006401744.1:2724-4812 GCF_000299155.1 Elephantulus edwardii
TATATTATTAAAATATATACATATACTCTATATGTTGTTGTTGTTGTTGTTATGTGCCATCGAGTCACCAGCAACTCATAGCAAGCCTGTGCACAATAGCTCTGAACCCTGCTCCATCCTGAGCCAATCTCATGGACTCTGATACACCTACTCCCATTAACCCAGCTACTGTGCCAACCATCTCATCCACTGTCTTCCTCTCTTATGCTGTCTCTCATCATTCCAAGCATGATGTCCTTCTCCAAGGACTGGTCCCTCCTGAAAACGTGCCCAGAGTATGTCAGACTGAGCCTCAAAATCCTAACATCCGAGGATAGTTCAGCAGTCCGTGGTATATTCAATACTCTTCTCCAGCACCACAGCTCAAAGGCATCAATTGTTCTTCTGTCATCATATATCCTATATCTCTTTGTATATTTTAAGCACGATTAGATTTAAAGACTCTTTTATATGCTACTATTATTTCTATTACAGATCAACTTCATTCTTTTTACAATGGATTGTCTTTCTTCATATTGGACCTTCTGTAATATGTTACCATTTTTGCATGTAAATTCATCTTGTATGGGAATCCTTCCTTACCATTGTGGTGAAGAGGGAGGTAATCTCAGATTGAAGACTTCTTCAGTTACCTTTACCTGTGAAAGTTGCCTTGACCATTGAGTACACCTAAATCTCAAAGGCCTACAGAGTCTCAATTCTTTTTTTTTTATTTTTATGTTTCTTCTCGGCTTCTTTCTTGGGCTATCTGCACTTAACAGGCAGTGGAAAAACTGGACACCAGGTATAATCCAGGTTGAACTCTGTTTTCTTGTAAAATGCTGATTCTTCCCAGGTTCTGAAATCTTTTCCATTTTGGAATTGTACTCTTCTTCAAGTTTCCTGCTGTGCTCTGAACTGGAAGCTTTCCTTCTTATAAATAACACCCAAACATCTCAAAACTTATATGTAACAGTCCTTAAAGTACACAGCTCACACAGGTTAATCTATTCATTTCTGGCACCTTCAGAGTTCATTTGCTTGCCTTTGAATAAATTACATACATTGGGAAAATCTGCTACCAGGAATCTCTTCAGAGTACTGAAGAGAAATGATGTCAGACTAAGGCATGCCTGATCGAAGCCATGGTCTTCACAATTACTTACTATGCTTCAGAGAGCTGGACAATGATAAAGAATGATAGAAGAAGAATCAATGCCTTTTGAGTTGTGGTGCTAGAGAAAAGTATTGAACATACCATGGACTGCTAAGAGAACAAACAGGTCTGTCCTGGAGAGGGTGAAACCAGGCTGCTCCTTAGAGGCAAAGATTCTGAAGCTCCATCTCACATATTTGGGCCAGGAGGTACCAGTACTTAGAGAAGGACATAACGCCTGGAAGGTTGGAGGGACGGCATAAGAGAGAAAGACCCTGAATGAGATGGACTGACTCACTGACTGGGGTAATGGGGTAAGTGTGTCAGAGACAATGAAATTAGCTCAAGATAGAGCAGAGTTCAGAGCTGTTGTACACAGGATCACTATGCACCACAAGCAACTCAATGGCACATGACAACGACAACGATGCAAGCAGGGTGCTCGCTGGAGGCGAGGATGATGAAACTTCATCTTGTATATACTCTGGGCATGTTGTCAGAAGGAGGCAGTTTTTGGGAAAAGATACTGTGCTGGGCAAAGTCGAGGGTCTGCTGAAGAGAGGAGGACCTTCAACAAGCTGAATTTGCACAGTGACTGCAGCAATGCACTGAAGCATGGTGGGGGTTAGGAGGAGGGAGCAGGGGAAGGCAAGGTTTCTTCTGTTCACAGAGTTGCTGTGAGCTGCAATCAATCCGATGGCATCTAACAACATACACTTGCATTGTTAAAAAGAACTCTGTATGCCCAGTATCTCTGTACTTTGGAAAATTCACGAGGCAGGTTTAGGTGACTTTGGACAAGCTCTTTTTTTTTTTCATTATTAATTTTACTGAAAGTTTACAGAGACTTAGGGTTTCCAGTCATTCATTGTTGTACTTTTCTCCCTGCCCACCCCCTCCCCCCAATTCACTCTTCTCCTTAAAAAGTAAAAGAAAAATAATTTCATTGTTGT
>NW_006401744.1:5787-7572 GCF_000299155.1 Elephantulus edwardii
AAGAACGATGTTGACTCTTCAGGAATGCCTTAGTGCCTCAGGGTGAACGCCAGCTTGTATTACACCTCCGTCATATCCTGATATAGCATTTGGTTTATTATTAATATTAAATTTAGAATTTGGCTTCCCACAAAACTAGGTCCATCAGTGAAAGCACTTGGACTTGGGCCTGACACAGGGTTGGTCAACAGATACTAGGATGCTCCTGTTCAATCCTCCTTCTTGAACACGCCTATTCTACCACCTTTAGGTATAATAAATGCATTTATGTAATAATTACAGCAGTGAAAGAAACTTCAAAACTTACATTCTCTTTTCTCTACTTTCAGCAGTAAACTCAACATGAGAAGCTTTTAGATAATCTTAATAAAACATACTTCCTATAATGAATTAAACTCAATACACTCCAATAGTCAATTTCTGCCACTGCCCAATAATAACTTGTAAATAATTGGTTTGTGGTTTCCAACTCTATTAATGATCTGTCAGCAATAATCACCAAGAGAAATATCACAAAAGCTTCTGGTCAGGGACACCTCAGGTTTTGAGAAGATTGTTTCATTATTGTTCCAGGGCATTCTCAGAGCACAACAATGGACAGTTATTAAAAAGACTGAAAGGCTCAAGGTATACTGATTTGGAAAATTTCAAAACAATAGGTGGTAAACAGTATACGCACACCGAAACAGTATATGCACACCATGATTCTGAATGTTTATAAGGTGAGTGGGGAGGGGGTGCGCGTGCACAAGGGGAAGGGGGAGTGGTACAAAGAGAAAGAGAGAAAAGGCAAGAGAAGGTGATGACGTATAGGTAGAGCATTTCTGGGAAGAGGCACATGAAACCACTAGCAGGTTATGTAAATTGTTTTGAGCAAGAAAGTGACAAATTCAGGCCTGTGTCAGCAGATCCACGTGGCAGATTGAGTGGGACGGGGTGGGGAGAAGTGGGAGCAGTTGGGAGAGGCAGAAGCCAGGAGTGCTCTTCAAAGGACATTGCAATAGTCCGGGTGAGAGCTGAGGAGGCCTGTTTTGAGGAGGTGAGATGGAACAGAGGGGAAAAGAAAAAAGAAATGAGATTGCCTTTGGAAGTGCTCCCAGTTATACCCAGCAGCCTGCACAGTGTCTATTCATACAGATGTTCAGTAAATGGACTGCATGAATTGTTAAATCTTATTAGAATTTTAACTCCAAAGACATCCTCCTGGGCACCCCAAGATGCCAATCTCACTCACTCCGTCACCTTCTGCTGGGACCTCACCCGTGCGGTCCCTGGTCTTGGGAAAAGGCAGTGTGAGTAGATGAGGTACAGGGGCCCACGAGGCCTGATGAGGCCCTGACTGGACACTTGCACCAGGGATGGGGAGCCTGTCTCTTGTCTTCCTTCCCCATCTCACATCACCAATCATCACCCTCAGACTGTTTCATGGCAAAATAGAGACAGTGAGTGTGTACGTGCATGTGTTGTACTGGGGCCAGAGGCCAGGCGAGAGGGTACCCCAGACCAGAAGAATTGCTGGGACCTGCTTCCTCTGGGAGGTAAAGAGACACAAGAAAATTACAAATGAGAAAGAGGAGAGGAGGATTCAGAAATAAGTTATAATTCTACACACACTCTCTTTACAAAATGTGTTTTTAAACTGTTTTCTCTTTTTTTAAAATTATTAAATTTTATTAGTATTAATGAACATTTACAGGGATTTGGGGTTTTCATTCCTTCATTGCTGTACCATTCTCTCTACCCTCTTCCCCAGTTTGTTCTTCTTCCCCCGCCATCCGAATGTCT
>NW_006401745.1:0-4130 GCF_000299155.1 Elephantulus edwardii
TGATCATTTTTGAAATAAAAAAAATAAAATCTTAATAAAATTTTATAGAGAACTTGGATTTCCATTCATTGTTGCACATTTTCCTCCCTGCTTGCCCAGTTCGCTTTTCTCTTTGAAAAAAAGAAAATTCTTTCATTGTTGTACAAGCCCTTTCTAACTCAGTTACTGCATAGCCTCGGAACTGGGTGTTTTGATTTTTATGTTTTGTTTTGTTGTTTTCAGTTTATGTAGTGAAGGGATTAAAGCAGAGATGGAGGGCACTGGGATTACAACAAAGCAAAATTACAACAGGTTTTACTTATTTGGTATTCCCTTTCTATGGAAATATGCTGAATTCAGCAAGTCCAGTTCTACAAGTTCTGCCTTCTGAGTCCGTTGGTTCCTGGTCATCTGGTAACGAGGCATTGCCTGTAAACAAAATCTGCCTTTCTTTTGCTCTCAGCACACTAGCACTTAAAGCTGAATATTGTTGCTCCGGGACCTAGCCTTAACGTTTAGTCTGTCACCTTCAGTGGCCCAGGTAATGGCTTTGCTACTCAATTTGGTCCTTGGTGAGTATCCTTACTATTTTTGGTTTAGATTTTAAAGTTTTCTGAGATGTGTAGCAGAAGAATTTTCCATCCTTCCCAGATTCCAGAATCTTCTTAGGATAGCTTTCTCCTCACTCTCCTTTCTCACACTAAAAACTCTTCTAAACTCAAAGGAACTACTGTATACTATTTATAATCTTTGTTGATTATCAAATTAAAAAAACACAATAGATTCCTCTTATACTTACTATAACAAATTTATGATGATTTCTTCTTTCCCATTTTCCTTTTATATAAGTTTTCATTAAAAAGGATGAACTAAAGGCAAACATTTTTCATTGATCTTACTACTTGATTTCCTCTTAAAATTTTCCACGTTATTCTCTGATATATTCCAGATTCTTAATACCTAGAGTAATCTTGAGTAACTAGATTTAAGCTCTAGAGAAACAGATTTCACACCTAATTCTTTTATTTCCTTATCTGCTTGAATATGTCAGTCACCATACTTTTTTGAATGCTTTCTCATTTGTGAAATTAAATTACTAATCTAGTTTTTAATGGGCTTGTTTAGAACTTTTTTCATGAGATAACGAAATTCAGATATCTAACAATACATTTCTTGTTAAATTCATTTTCCAATATCACCCATTTAATTGTGTTTTTTGTTATATAAGATATTTTATTGTTTTAAGTAAAAGTTTAAAGCACATGAGTATTTATTAAATTATTCCAATGCACTTTGTCTTTAAAATATTGTTTATAACACCCACAATGTTGGATCATCACCATATTGTCTATTACCTTTTCCATAGTCTATTTTAATAAATACTAATTATATATTTATTAACTTTTCCTCCCTCTCCCTACTTGCCCATATCTAGTAACCACCCAAGAATTGTTTTGTGTGTAAACCTTTCTTTAGCTTTCTGTAATGGTGCTTTTATACATTATTTTTCCTTCTGTGATGTACTTATTTCACTCAACATAATGTCCTCTGGATTAATCTGTTTTACGTAGTATTTCACAAATATTTTGATTGGTCTTTAGTGTTTTATAGGGCATTCCAATGACATAGTCCACAGGAACTTTAACTACTCCAAAGGCTAGGTATCTCTTGTTTGAATCCACCAGCAGCTTCATAGGGTAATAATGAGTAATCTTCTTCCTTGCAATTTACGGCCTTAGAAATCCAGTGGAGGGTCAGCTATAAGTAAGCTATGACTTGAAAGCAATGAGTTAGCATTGCATAATACTCCATTGTGTAAATGTACCATAGTTTCTTTAACCATTAATCCATTAATAGACACATGACTTGTTTTCATTGCTTTGTTATTATAAATAATGTTGCAATAAACATAGGTAAGCATGTGTCAGTTCTTGCTACAACTCTTATTCCTTTAGTATGTATACCTACTAGTGGAATGGCTAGATCAGATCGTATTTCCATTTTTAACATTTTAAGGGAAAGTCAAACTGCTTTCCATAGTGGCTACACAATTTTACATTGCCACTGGTGAACCCAGTGGTAAGAAGTGATGCTACAATCTCAAAGGCATGTGGTTTGACTTTACCAGCTACTATATGGAAGAAGGATAGACAATTTCTTCCCATGTGATTTACTGCCTCTGAAAACCTGCTGGAGGATCAACTATGAGTTGGTTCTGACTTGATAACACGTAGGAGCTGTTGAAATAGTGCAAAGAACTGGAGATAGACAATAAAAAGGGAAGAACTTGCCTACTATTTCTCAAGCTAACAGAACTGAAAACCCAAATCAAGCCTTAAGCTTCAATACTGAAGGATATTATGGAAAAAATCTTGAATGATCTAGGAAACATCAAAAGAAAACTTAGGGAATAAATTCAAAACCTTTTCAGGGGTAGCATATGATCAAGAGCAATTAATAATGAAGGAAGAAGTTCAATCTGCACTGACGGCATTGGGGGAAAATGAGGCTCCAGGAAGTTTTTCAACAGACAGATGAAACCTTGGATGTGTTCGCAGTTTATGCAAAACAAAAAAAAAAAAAAAATCAACAGACAGATGAAACCTTGGATGTGTTCGCAGTTTATGCAAAACAAAAAAAAAAGCAAAACCAAAAACAAAAAAAAGGAAAATAGCTACCCGAGTAATTGACTGGAAGAGATCTATGTTTGTTCCCATTCCCAAAAATGATTATCAAGCAGGATATGGGAATTATAAGTGGCTTGGTGGCAAAAAGCTGTGCTGCAATCCCAAAGGCACACAGTTCTAGTCCACCAGTTGCTCTGCAGAAAAGGGATGGGCAATCTTTTCCTGTGTAATTAACTCCCTCTGAAAACCCACCAGAGGGTCAGCTATGGGTTGGTTCCAAGTAGATGGTACACAAAAAACAACATCACTAATATCACATGCAAGTAAAATCTTGCTGAACATCATCCAAAAACAGCTAGAACAGAACATTGACAGAGAACATTCAGAAATTTAAGCTGGAATTAGAAGAAGCTGTGGGATCAGGATATCTTCGTTGATGTCAGATGGTCCTGGCTGAAAACAGTTAATATAAGGATGTTTATTTGTGTCTCATTACCTAAACAAAGGAATATGTGTGAATCATAACAAATTATAACATTGAGAAGAATGAAAATCCCAGAAAACTTAACTGTACTCATGTGGATCCTATACTTAGACCAAGAATTTGTTGTTTGAACAGAGCAAGAGAATGTTGCATACCTTAAAAGAAAGAAAAATGTACAACAGGACTGTCCCTATTCAATCTGTATGCCAAGCAAATTATTCAAGAAGCTGGACTTTATAAAGAAAAAGCAAAGAGAGTTTGAAACACTACAGAAAATCAGAGACCATAGCCTTCAATATTACATCACAACATCAAGAAGACAGAAATCCTCACCACTGGGCCAGTAGGCAACACCTTGATAGATGGAGAGAAGTTTCAAGTTGTCAATGATTTTATGCTTGGATTCGCAGTCAACACCATTGACAAGGGTGATGAAGATTCATCTTACGTATTTTGGGCATGTGATCAGGTGAGATCAATCCTTGGAGAAGAAATCATGCTTGGAAAGGTGGAGGTGTAGCAAAAGAGAGGAAGACCTTCACGGGGACAGACTGAAACAGTGACTGTAACAAGGGCTCAAGTATATCAGAGATGTACTTGAGGATGATAAAAGGTAGGCCAAGGTTCAGATCCACTGTTACAGGGCTTGCTACAAGTTGTTGACTTGAGGGCACTCCCACCAACAACTGTCGATGTAAGAGAATTTCATTCTCTCCACACTCTCATCAGCATTTTCTTTTACTATCTTACTGAACTTTGCTCTTATTGCTGGGATGAGATGATAATGCACCATTGGTTTGATTTGAATCTTCAGCATGTCCTCACTTGTTTGTTGACCATCTGAATGTCTTCTTGGTGATGTAACTTTTCATGATTTCTGTCCATTTTGCAATTGGGTTGTCTTCTACTTGTTAAGGTTTTGAAATTTTCTATGAGTTTTGGAGGTGAGTCTCTTGCCAAGTAAATCATCACCAAATTTTTTTCCAGTCTGTAGGATTCTTTGGGCCTCTCTACGCTCCAGTGCAATCTTCAGAGTTTCT
>NW_006401745.1:6345-7558 GCF_000299155.1 Elephantulus edwardii
AACAACAACAACAACAACAGGATTCTTTTACTCTTTTATAGGAATCTTCTGATGCGCCCAGGAATTTTAAAAGGTCCCTATGGTTTAGTTTATCCTCTGTTGATTATTCATTGTTGGCTATATATGATAGTTTATTGATGTTATAGACTAGGATTTCCAAGTATACCTTAATTTTTTTCTTTAGTGATCTTTATAGTTTCATAACAGCAAGCCTAAAATGTTTGACTTATCTTGAGTTAATTGTACATGGTGTGAAATATAGATCTTCTTTCAAATTTCTGCAAATAGATATCCAACTTTGCTATCACTGTTTGTTAAAGAGGCTATTCCCCATTTCACAAATTTAATTTCTTTGTAAAAAGCAATCAGCTATTTTTAGGAGGATAGATTTTTCCCCCCCGGGGATCTCAATTTTCATCTATTGATCTATGTATTTGTTGCTGTAACAGTTATAAGCTCTTTTGATTACTGTGAATGTGCAGTACATTTTGAGACCAGGAAGTGGAAGGCCTTGTATTTTCTCTTCTTCAGTATCACTTTGTTTATCCAGGATCTCTTTTCTTTCTATAAGAAGTAACTAACAGCTTTTCTCATCTCTTTTAAAAAATATGATGAGATCAGGATTGGAATGACATTGTATCTGTTTATTACTTTTGCCTGTATTGTTGTTGCTGTTGTTTGCCATCTTGTTGGAACTGACTCATAGAGTTTTCAGAGTAATCACACAGGAGAAGATTGTCAATCCTTCCCTCACGGAGCAACTGGTGGATGTGTGTGCTTTTGGGATTGCATTGTGGCCATTTTTACCATATTAAGTTTTCATATACATGAGCACAGTATATCCTTCCATTTAGGTGGGTCTCTTTCAGCTTCTTGTAGTGATGGTTTGTAGTTTTGTTTGTACAGGTTTTGAAACTGTGGTTAAACTATTCCTAAATACTTAATATTTTAGGTGGCTATTGTTTTTCTTATTTCTTTTTCTGAATCTTTTTTGTTATTGTAGAAGAATCTGACTAACTTCTGTATATTGATTCTGTAACCTGCAATTTTAAGAAATTGGGTAATTCGTTCCAGTAATTTTCCTTTTGAATCTTTAAGATCTTCAGTATATGTATAGGATCATTTTAGGAAGCTCTGTGGCTTAGTCCATAGAGAGAGTTGTGCTACTAACTCAGATGGATGTATTTCTGGCCATTCAAATTCACCAGCAGCT
>NW_006401746.1:0-3350 GCF_000299155.1 Elephantulus edwardii
TACAAGAATTGTGTATTTTTTTCTGAACACATCTATAGTTCAAAATTAAGCTTAGAATTTCTAACATTAATCATACATCACCAAACAAACTGTTTCAGAATATTTACATATTAAATCAAAAGTTAATGTTTTGAGAAGTATCAAAATGGACTTATTTTTTGTGAAATGACACTGAGAAACTATAGAAAAATAGTAAAGAAAAGGATATATCAAACTGACTTGGTCAACCAAAAGAAACGTCTGTATCAAAGAAGACAAGAAAGAGTAGTAATGAAAGGAGAAATCCATTATAAATAAGGAGAGAGCCAAACTAATCAAGTAGTATGGCAGGAAGTGAATAATTAATAAACCATAATCAAAACGGGGGGTAAAATGAGACACATGTGAGGCATAAACTTGCAATTTACAACACTGGCAATAAAAATTCCTTGTGAACTGATAAATGCACTGAATGTTAGCACATGAGAAGATTTTACTCAGTCATAGGAGATATACCATCTCATTAAAGAACTGATTATGGAAGGTACCAAAGTTAAGTACAGAATCTACCAGTGGAAAAAGACATTGTAATCTGTTCCTATAAAGATTATAACCTAGGAAATCCAATAAGGCCTTTCTATTCTGTTGTAAATGGTCACTGTGAGTTGGAATCAACTTAATGGCACATAACATGATTGCATCAGAGTGGCCTCATTGCCATCAACTGGGGACTGATTCATAGATGACCTTCCATTGGGTTTCTGAGGCTATAAATTACACAAGAGGAGACTTCCCATCTCTCTCATTGAATAACTAGTGGATTCAAATCATGAGAGGTATAGCATTTGGGTTGGCAGTGCAACTCCTTACAGACAATGATCTACACAATTCTTTATAGAAATTAGTTAAGGCTGTATGTATTTGGAGACAAGACTTTTGACTTTGTAAAACATGGACATTTTCGCTACACTAAAACTAACATTTTAGTCCCTTGTTAGTCTTATGCTTAGGGATAGTTTGCTAATTTTAAAAAGTTACTTCAAAACAACTTGCATATACATACAATGACTCAAAACTATGGGTTAGTTTCATGTATTGCATTCCTCTAATCTATTTTATAATAATCTTCCCATAATCTGTTTACTTAAACTTATCAAACAGAAGTCAAAAGACCAACTGTTTTTAATGAAGAAAATATTGTAAACCATAAATCATGTGCCTATTTCTTCAACTGAGAATTTTTATAGATTTTTTTTCACCTAAAATTAGTATTCGTGTTGAGGAACTATGCTAAATCCAGCTGTATTAATTAGGGGAAATTTTCAGCTGCTTCATATTCATGTTAATGTTGGACAATGAACACCCTAGACTAAAAAAGCAATTGACGCTTTTGAATTCTGGTGTTTGCAAAAACACCATGGATATAACATGGACTGTCACAAAAACAAAACTGTCTGGAAAGAAGCACACAAGAAACACAATCAGAGTGCTCCCTTGAAGCAAAGACGGTGAGTACTTTGGGCATGTTGCTAGGAGGGGCCACACCTTGGAAAAATATATCATCCTGGGGAAAGTAGAGTGATGTGCAGGGAAGGCAGACACTCAGTGAGATGAACTGAGACTGTAACTATAACAATGTCCTTGAGTATGTCTGAGAGGCTGGTAAAGGTAAGGATTGGAGAAGAATGAGATCCTCAAGGAAAGAGATTCACATAGTGACAACAATAACAGGCTTGAGTACAATGAGATTGTGAGGTTGCTGGGCTATATCAGATCACTTTCACACTTCTTATACATCCACACTTGCACATCGTGTTCCTGAATGCTTCATTGTCAACAGCACCTAACAACTATTCAAAATACGGTGCACCAATGTCCTATGAGAGAGCTCTAAAAATGTACACATAATTGGTTTCTGTATTATCAAGTGAATCATTTAAATATCCAACTATCCAGTTATCAATGAGTGGATTCCAACTAACCTATGTGAGTTAGATTAGAACTGTGTCCCGGAAGGTTTTCAGTGACTTCTTTTTCAGAAGGAGAGTATCAGGCCTTTCTTGCAAGTGCTTCTGAGTGGACTTAAACTATTACCCTTTCAGTTCCCAAATAATAATAATCACCTTTTATAGTAAGAACTCCAAACACTATGTATAGCTCTATAAAACTTCTTGAAAGAACCACATGATCCTATCAATTGATGCAGTAAAGGCCTTTGACAAAATCCAACACCCTTTCCTGATTAAAACACTCAACAAAATAGGACTAGAGGGGAATTTCTTCAATATAATAAAAAGTATTTATGAAAACCCGAGAGTCAACATTGTTCTCAATGGAGAGAGGTCAAAGGCATTCCCTTTAAGAACAGGAACTAGGCAAGGATGCCCATTATCACCTCTCTTATTCAATATTGTATTGGAAGTCTTTGTGATAGTAATAAGACAAGAGAAAGACATAAGAGGTATATAAATTGGCAAAGAGGAGGTAAAATTGTCCCTCTGTGCAGATGACATGGTAGTATACTTACAAAACCCTAAAGATTCAGCAAGAAAACTATTGGACACAGTTGACCAATTCAGCAAAGTAACAGGGTACAAGAAGAACATACAAAAAATCAGTTGGATTTCTCTACAGTGACAAAGAGAATACAGAGCCGGAACCAAGAAAAACAATACCCTTCACAATAGCTAAGCACAATAGCCAAGATAAAATATTTGGGAGTAAATATAACTAGAAGCACAAAGGATCTACTCAAAGAAAATGACAAAACATTACTACAAGAAACAAAAAGAGACCTTGAGAAGTGGAAGACTATCCCTTGCTCGTGGAGAGGAAGACTCAATATTGTGAAAATGGCAATACTACCAAAGGCAATTTACACATTCAATGCAATCCCAATATAAATACCAATCCCATTCTTCAACGAGATAGAAAAGGCAATCTCCAGCTTCATTTGGAATAGAAAGAAGCCCCGAAAAAGCAAAGCACTCCTTAAAAATAGGAAAAAATGTAGGAGGTTTCTCACTCCCTGATTTCAAATCCTATTACACTGCCGTGGTAGTTAAGACAGCATAGTACTGGTACAATGACAGACACATAGATCAATGGAATAGAATTGAGAACCAGGAAATCAGCCCATCTATTTATGGTCAACTGATTTTTGACAAGGAGATGAAATCAGTTAAGTGGGGGAAATGACAGCCTTTTTAGCAAATGGTGCTGGCAAAATTGGAAAACTATCTGCAGAAGAATTAAGCAAGATCCCCTCCTCATTCCATATACAAAACCAACTCAAGGTGGATCATGGACCTAGGACTAAAACCAAGGACTATAAACTTCATTCAAGAAAAGCTTGGAAGAACTTTAGTAGT
>NW_006401746.1:4305-7570 GCF_000299155.1 Elephantulus edwardii
TACTGCATTGAAGCCAATGAGGGAGAGAATAGTTTAAAAGTAATATATTTTAGGGCATTATGATTATCATAAGAGTCAGGAATGAGGGTTGCAGAGTGGAGTATATTTGGGGTGGGGGTAGGAGGGATTGTGTACCAAAGAAGTTTTTCTTTTGCTTTTCAAGGAAAGGAGCGAACTGGAGGGGGGGGGGCGAGGAGAAAAGTGCAACAATGAATGAATCGAAGTCCAAAATCTCTGTAGATGTTCACTGAAATTAATAATTTTAAAAAAACTACTAGCAAGAAAAAAATAAATGAGGTATCAATGATCTTTAGGGAGCTCTGGTGGGTTAGTGGCAAGGAGTTGTGCTGCCATTCCAAAGCACTGAGGTTCAAATTCAACAGCTGCTTCACTGGATAAAGCTGGGATATTTCCTCCCAGGGGATTTACTGCATCTAAAAATCTACTGGAAGGTCAGTTATGATTCTGATTTGATGGTACATTAGAACCAATAAGATCTTTAGTTTCCTTGATGAAAGTCTTATTATCTATAATTTCCGCTCAATTCTTTTATTCTGAAATAAAATTGAACCATTGGTGGTACTCTCAATTTATTGTAGTCAACATTGTAATCCTTACTGAAGTAGTTTTTCTATCAATGTGTTTTATATATTAAAATTTACTAAGATTTAAATCTTAGAGGTTGACATGTCATTTCATTGAGAACAGAGATAGCCATTTTATCTGACCCTTGCTTGTCTTGGCTACTCAACTCTTTAATAACTGAGAGCTGAAAAGAATTTTTGTTCTTATGTGCCATCAAGTCACCTGCAACTCATAGGGATCCTATGTTCAGGACCTCGTTCTATCCTGAGACAAACTTAATTGTCTCTGGCACACCTACCCCCATTACCTCAGTGACTGAGTCAATCCATCTCATCGAGGATCTTCCTCTCTTGTGCTGTCCCTATCCTCCACCCAAGCATGATGTCCTTCTCCTAGGACTGGGCTCTCCTTGCAACATGCCCAAAGTATGTCAGACAGAGCTTCAGAATCCTTGCCTCCAAGGAGCAGCCTGATTTTATCCTCTCCAAGATGAATCTGTTTGCTCTCCTGATAGTCCATGATATATTCAGTACTCTTTTCCAGCACCATACCTCAAAGGCATCAATTCTCCTATCATCCCTAGTAATTGTCAAGCTTTCTGACACATAGCAAGTAATTGCAAAGACCATGGCCTGGATCAGGTGCACCTCAGTCTCCAGACTTAACACCATTGCTTTTCAATACTCTGGAGAGGTCTCTGACAGCAGACTTTTCCAATGCAATTCGTCATTTGATTTCCTGGCTGCTGATTGTGGAGTCAAGCAAACTAAAGCTGTTAACAATCTCAATTATAGAACATAAAATAGCAGAGTAGTGATTTCTAGACATCCATGTCTTTTTTATTTGCCTCATCAACTTATCTTTAAAATAAATATATGCAGTTTTATATCTGTCTGTCTGTATTATAATCCTGTCTGTGCCATCTGTAAAAAGAAGTAGGTCCACATGAGGGTAGCCATATCTGACTTTTACCAACTTAACGGACAGGAATTTTTCCTGGGAACAACATCAACAACACAAAACCAATTCCCATGAGGTCAACATGTCCCTTACACTCCTGCACCTCTTTCTACTCATCCTAATCCTAATGTTAAAGCTGCACTGGGTCTGAAATTTGACGCAATAGTTCACAGACTACTTAGAACACTAATGTAGTTGCTCTGTGCCATTCTGTCACTTGAAACTCATAACTTCAGTACAGCAAATTGACAGACTAGTGCTATACTACTTGGAAGAATGTTCACCCCAAACACAATTAACACCTGGCCCAAGGGCTGCAGGCCTGAGGGTCTAATCACCTTTTAAATAGAAGGCCCATCCACCAGGTCCTGGTTGACTTGAAATAATAGGCTTCCAGCCCACAGCTCAGTGTTAAGCTAAATCCTGCAAATCAAATCAGTTCCCACCCAATTGTGAATGATATAAAAACAAAAACACACCTAACCAGTCCACACCTAACTCTCACCAAAGCAAGAGAACCTATCTTTAATAATCCAATTGCTTCACACATATGTAGGTCTCTGACACACCTACCCCCATTACCAAGTGACTGAGTCAATCCATCTCATCGAGGATCTTCCCCTGCACTGTCTCTTCACCCTTCCAAGCATGATGTCTCTCTTCAAGGACTGGTCCCTCCTTGAAACATGTCCAAAGTATGTCAGATGAAGCCTCAGAATCCTTGCCTCTAAGGAGCAGCCTGGTTTCACACTCTCCAAGACTATCTTGTTTATTCTCCTAGCAGTCCTTAGTATATTCAATACTCCAACACCACAGTTCAAAGACTAATTCTCCTTCTATCATCCCTAGTAATTGTCCAGCTTTCTGCTGCATAGCAAGTAATTGTGAAGACCATGGCTTGCATTAGGTGCACCTTAGTCTCCAGACTGATGTTGTAGCTATAGAACAGTATTAGAGAATTCAAAAAGCTATCATTCAGGTTAATAGCAGATACACTCACTCAGTCAGGACAGCTCCCAACATAAACTCTCAGGCTCTCAGTTTTAAGCCAGTGTTAAGTTCTCAATCCTCCTACAAACTTGGACTAAAGGCTTTTAGCTCTGATTCAGTGGTGTAGCATTTCCAAGGGCTGCTCCTTCTCATGTCAGGTCTCTGGTTCTCTACTGTGGCTCTTATGGTGGCTGCTCCAATAGAACCCAGTCAGGATGACACAGGAATCTCTGGCCCTGAAGGACATGTCACTTTCTCTTGCTTCTTCTTTGCTAATGGTACACTTTCTCCCAATTCTGCTGCTGGATCCATTCAATTTAATGGCAAGACTAACTAATCCTCTTTTCAATATGCTAGCACAACCTGTTTGCATATTCTGCCCCATCTACCTGATGACATAAGTCAATGGATATGGGAGCCATTTTGAATAATAAACTATTATCATCACAGGGTATGAGCCATTGGAAAAATTATTTATCCTCTTAGAGTTTCAGTTAATTAATCCAGGACTCTAGCACAATTATGTTGTTGTTGTTATTATGTGCCATTGAGTCACTTACAACTCATAGTGACTCTATGTACAACAGCCCTAAACCCTGCTCTCCTGTGCCAATAGCACTGTCTCCAACACTCCCATTCCGATTATCCCAGTCACTGAATCAATCCACCTCAAAGAGGGTCTTCCCCTCCTGTGCTGTCCCTCCACCCTCCCAAGCATGATGTCCCTCTC
>NW_006401747.1:0-1502 GCF_000299155.1 Elephantulus edwardii
TCCCCAGGGGCTGCTTCAGAACTGAATGTTGTGCCCCCGTGTCTACCAGGAAGTCAACGGGGGTCCCCTCCCACAGATATAGTTACCCTAGGCTTGGGGAGGGGATCTGAGCCCTGTCTTCCCTAGTCTTCATCTAGGGTGAGAATTTTTGACGGCTTATTCTTTTTCTTGGGACACTCTTTAGCCCCGTGTCCCTTGTCTTTGCAGTATGCACACTGGTCTTTGTCCAACTGCAGTTTCTTTTCATATTGCTTTGGTCCCTTAGTGTCCAGGTGCCCTGTCTGTCTAGACCCTGCTCTATCTTTTTCTTTTTCACTCACTACTGCAGCCAAGATTTTTTGTCAAATTCCTCTCTTGACGGCGGTCTCGCCAGTCCTCACATTGCTCTTTCTTTTTTCTCTCTCTCTGCCTTCCCTTCTTCTGTCTCCCTCTTGTGGTACACTTTCTCAGCTTCTTTCACTACATCCCTCAATGTAAAGTCTTGTAACCCCTCTATGCTCTGTAATTTCTTCCTGATGTCTGGAGCAGACTGCCCAATGAAGGCCATAACTACTGCTGCTTTCTGTCCCTCTGACATGGGGTCAAAGGGAGTGTATCTCCTATAGGCATCCATTAGTCTTTCTAGGAACACAGAGGGGGTTTTGATTTGGTAGGTCCTTGAAGGACTTCTCTTACCTTAGCCAAATTAGTTGGGTGTCGCGCAGCCCCTCTGAGACCCACTATGAGAGCCTGACAGTAAGCGGATAGCTGCTCCCTACCTTCAGCAGTGTTATAATCCCAGTTGGGGCGAACGAGAGGAAATCCGGCATCCATGGCAGCAGGAGTCTGGACTGGTTGTCCTGCAGCATCTCGGACATTTTTCCTGGCTTCCGTCTGAATCCTCTCTCACTCCTCAGTAGTGAAGAGGACCTGGAGAAGTTGCTGGCAATCATCCCAGGTGGGTTGGTGAGAGAACATGAGGGACTCAATTAGTCCAATAAGCTCTGTGGGGTTATCTGAAAAGGAAGGATGGTTAGTCTTCCAATTATAGAGGTCAGCAGAGGAAAATGGCCAGTACTGGAGGGGTTGGAGTTGTCCTGGCTCTGGGGGCCCTCTGTACGCTTGTAAGGGGAGAGCCACAGTGGAATCTGGGCTCTCCAGACCCGCCCAGCTGCGAGTCCCCCGTGCTGGTCCCTGTGGGGCACTTGCGGGGATGGGGGGACTGTGATCAACCTGGCCCTGATATGGGGGAGGATTGTGGTGCATCTCAGGCCCCTAAAGTGGATTTTCAATCTCAGGATAATTTTGGGTGGTGCTGATGTTGCAGCTTCTGGGGCCAGAAGAACTCTGGACTCAGAAGTTCGGGTTTTTAGGGTTAATGCATGTGGAGGGGTGGTATGTTTCTTCAAAACCGAAGGTTTTACCCATGGCGGTTGATTCTGCACTAAATCCTGCCACACAATGATGTATGGCTGTTGGTCAGGATGCCCCTTTGGTCCTTCCTGGAAAACAAGATCTTTAAC
>NW_006401747.1:2104-3313 GCF_000299155.1 Elephantulus edwardii
AACCAAAAAGACTGATAGTAACTCAGAAGATAAAAAATAAAACAAGTTACAGTGAAAAGATCATAGAATTAGGAGTCAAGAAGACATGGGTTTGGGGGAATGCTAGAATATGCTCTTGATATTAAAATCCATAAATTGTTGGTAAGTGCTGGCAAATTGACTCATAGTAACCCTATGAACAATGGATATGAACCCCACCCAATCCTGTCATATCCAGACCATCTCTGGCACACAGGAGTCCACCATGACAGTCACTGTTATCAAATCACCTCAATAAGAATCTTCCCTTCCTTCACTGACTCTTAACTTTCCAGACATAGTATCTTTCTCCAGGAGCTGGTAACTGCCACTGACATGTCTAAAGACAATGAAACTGGCGAGCTCTGATGGCCTAGTGGCAGGAAACGGTTCATATCCACCAAATGCTCTGCTGAAGAAGGAGGAACAATCGCCTCCTGTACCAGTCAGATCCGATTTGACGGTACACACAATAAATAAGTAAGTAAGTAAATAAATAAATAAATAGAATAGAATAGAAATAAATAAATAAAATATAAATAAGACAATTAAACTTCTATGCTTGCCTTTCAGAAGCACTCTAGCTGTACGTTTTCCAGAGTATATTTTTTGTCCCTTTGAAAGTCGTTGGGATATTCAGCACTCTTCTCCAACATCACAATTTAAAGGCAAAGATTCTTCTGTCATTCTTACTGTCCAACTTTTAGCTGCATAGTGAGTAATTGAAAAGATTATGATGTCAAGTGCACGTTAGTTTCATATTATTGCTTTTCAGCCCTTGGAGATAGTGGATTTCCCAATACAATAAATCTTTTGATTTCCTGACTGCTCATTTCAAGGATGTTGACTATAGATTCAAGCAAGGTGAAATCATTAACAATGTCTCTCTTCTCCATCTATCAAAATGTTGCCTATTAGCCAAGTGGAATTTTGTTTTCTTGATGTTGAGATGTAGCCCATATTGAGGGTTGTAGTCTTTGACCCTCTGCATCAAACATTTCAAGTCCTCCTCACTTTTAGCAAGCAATCAAAGTTGTGTCATCTGCAAAATGAAAGTGTTGAAACTTTCTCTGATTCTGAATTCTTCACTTAATTCTGAAATGAGCCTATGCTTCTCAAATGATTTGTTATGCAAATAGCTTGAATAGAAATGGGAAAAGGATACAGCCCTAACATAATACCTTTTTTTTT
>NW_006401747.1:12228-17345 GCF_000299155.1 Elephantulus edwardii
TTTTTCAGTTTGTGGTCAGCTAGTTCCTGGAACACAAACATTCACACAAGATCAAAGGTATAGGTTCTTACAGTACAGATCAAAGGTATGAGTTTTTACAATACAGATCAAAGGTATGGGTTCTTACAATACTTGGGTTTGGGGACATTATTTTTTAAGAATTTTCCTTTCAGTTCATTGAAATGAAAAATTAATTAAAAAAAAAAGAAAATGGAACATCTCCTGCTTAGTCATAACTTTGAAAATATATGTCTCAGCTTCAACTATTAAAACTGGACAACTTATCATATATTTTATGCTCTTGATTAGTAGTTAAACTAATGACTTTTGGTGCAAAGCAGGTCCCTAATGTGTATATGGCCTTACATTTTACTTTCTTCTTTTCTTAATATATTCCTTTTTTTCATGGTGGCCACTAAATCCTGTTGCCTATACATTGGAACTGCAAACAAAAACACTTTGTTATCTAGTTAATTCTAACACATAGTGATCCCCTCTTAGAGGAAAATCATAGTTCAGCCATCTGCCCCAGAAAAACTAAATTTAGAGACAATTGCATAAGGAGACCATAGTTATATGAAAAGAGATATGACATGCCCAAGTTCATTTTAGCTATATAAGATTTTTAGAGAATAGGTTAGATTAAGACTCTGGAGAAATGCTTATGCTTATTCAAAGCTTATTTTGGGGAGGGAATCCATTACTGTGGAGTCCAAATTGATTTAACTCTAGCTCGGCAGTACTTTTAGAGGCTGTAAATCTCACTGAAAGAGACTGCCCTTCTTTTCCCCTTGGAAGTTGCTGGTGGATTTGACTTTCCTTCTGTTAGCACCATTTCCTATGAAGGATGCCATTAGAGCTCAATTTTAGGAGGAAAAGGCAGGGCTATTTTCAGGAAAAAAGAGATTATACCAATCAAGAGGCATATGCAGGTGACTTCAAGATGTTCTTAGGTAGGCTTAGTAATCATGAAATATATGCTATAGTTTTTTTCTTTCAAAATAACAGCTGATTAGTACACAGTGATCACAAAATATTTACTCTCCTCTGAGTCCTTAAAAACATCTTCTATGAGACAACTTGAAAAAGAAGTTGTTAGTAGGAACACTTAGAGTGTCTGGATTAACTGAATGCTGGATTTCTTGATCTGAACTGTATCAAAGAAAATTATTTTGATTCAAAACGTCTTGTAAAGAAGAGACTAAAATGGAAAACCTGAATGTTTGTGATTCAGAGAAAACAACCCTGAAAGTTTTCCTTTCCTTATTTACTGATAATGAAAAGGTCATCTTTTACACAAAGTCTAAAAGTCTTATCTGTTATTGATAAGAGAGTCTATCTCAGCTAGAGATTGGAGGGTGAGACAACCATCTACAAAGGATTTCAGCTTGATAAAAGAGATCTTTATCTTTTGATCAAGACTTCTAGTCTGATAAGCAACTTTCTGTTGGGTGTCATTTGAGATAAATGACATTTCTTTCTTTTAAAATATTGTTAAAGAAAAATGTTAGTTTTCTATTGCTTTGCACTGAGTTTCTGAAATTCTTCATCTGTTGGAAGGAGACCATCCATCTTTCTCTCACTGAATACCTGGTAGTCCATGGAACCATGGACTTCTAAGTTAGCAGCTCAACAAGTAATACAGGATGCCACCATGCCTCCTCACAAAGAGAAATATATGCTACAATAACTTAATAAAATAGAAGCATGTAAGCCAGATCTTGCTCCCATATTAGATAGTCAATTCAAATTTTTCCATCTCTTTCAAACCAGTGGGAGTTCTGGAATGGTGAACTGTCAGTCTATAGAACTGCCTCTCTGACAGTTCTATAAACTAGTGGCTGTTGGAAGACTTTGCAATCTCCTCTGATAGAATTTACAGCATCTATAAACTTACTAGTGGGTCAGCTACTCAATAGCAATCTATTTGAATTTGAATTGATCCTGATCAAGTTCCCTTTAGCAGAGAGAAGTGTGAAGTATAAGCATCTGTATCTATAAGGTCCAGTCCAGTGTAAACTGCCAGATTGCAGCAATTTACAATAGCTCACAACACAGGACCTGTGCACCAAGTCAATATGTTTCAGTACATTTCCATACTCAGCCATCTTTTCATTGCTGCTTTCCCCTCCTTGCATTCATCCTTGTACAGCCCAGGATCCTGGATGATCTGTTCTGCATACAGAATACATCCCTGGCGGGCATCCTTCCCAATTTTGTACCATGCAGTGTCTCCTTGCTCTGTTCTGATGACTGCCTCTTGGTTTAAGTATAGGGTTCACAATGTTCTGGGATTCCCATTCTTCTCAGAGTCAGCCACAGTTTGTTGTGATCAACACAAAGCAAATTCTTAGAGAAGCTGAACTTTACCAAGAAGAATGTGGCATCAAAATTGGAGGAAGACTCATCAACAACTCGTGTTATGCAGATGACACATGTTGCTTTATGAAAGTGAAGAGAACTTTTAGCACTTGCTCCAGAAGGTCAAGGACTATAGCCTCCATAGATTACATCTCAACATCATGGAAACAAAAATTCTAAGCAATGGACAAACAGGCAATATCATAATAGATACAGAAACAAAATTGAACAATGATTTCATCTTATTTGTATCTACAATCAACACCTTTGGTGCTGGCAATCAGGAGAGTAGGAGATGCAGTGCACTGGTAAAGTCTGCTGTCAGGGAACTCTTCAGACTATTGAAGAACAATGACATCAGTTTAAAGACCGAGATAGGCCTGATCCAAGCCATGATTTTTCTAATTACCTGCTATTCGTCTTAGAGATAGAAAATGAATAAGCGTGCTTAAAGAATTGCCTTGAGGTGTAGTATTGGAGAAAAGTACTAAATAATCCATTGATTGCCTACAGAGCTTGGAGGGAAGGATGGCACAGTCTCATCTTACACACTTTGTACGTATTGTTAGGAGAAGCTATTTCATGGAGGGGGTCATCATGCTTGGAGAGGTGGCAGGTCAGCAAAAAAGAGAAAGTCCTTCAGCAAGATAGAGTGATACACTGACTACAGCGACAGGCTAACATGTGTCAAGGATATTAGAATGGCACACAGAAGAGGACAGGGTTAATATCTGCTGTTGTTCAGAGAGTCACTACAAGTCGCATGTGACTTGAAGGCACCTAACCAAGAGCAATGGGAAAGGAACCACTCTTCTCCCTTTGATGATGGAATTCTTTGCTGTCCTCCCTCCTAGAGGTGAACGTGTGGATGCCATCAGTGCAGTCAACATTCAAAGATATTACATCCTAGGAACAGAGTCATTGAGGATTAAAGATGTATAAAGAAAACATGATTGAAAGGCACATTTGGTTTTTTGCAAACAGAATTCCTAAAGGTGTATTTAACATGACCTCGCCAAAAATAATCTCTTATGTTTTAATCAACAAAGCAGAGGAAAAATATATAATAAGAAAACTTCAAGAAAGTAACTGCAACTCAGCATTTCTGGGTGGCAAGATGAATGATATAGCATCATGAATAATTATGTAATCAGCTTTAAAAAATCATGTTGGAGAACTGCAAGCAAGAAAATCTATATGGCTTTAATGCAAACAGCCATATTGACAAGCACTGTAATTAGTAATGTTACTGCCTTTTGCTGAGGGTAGGAGTATAAAATTTACAAAAGCATGTGTTTCTTGTTTTTTCCCAAATAAAATGCAAAGTTACAGTTCCTGTAAAAGAATAAAAATGACACTCCAGCACAATGAAGAATTTTAATAAGAACCTACAGAGCAAGACATAAACATGCAAATACTTCTTTTCAGCCATTATTCATACCCCACACAGACCCATGGACTTTGTAATTAGGTTTTATTTTTTTAAATTAAATTACTTCTACCCAGGGTCAAACACCTAAACCCTGATTTTAGTTTATATAGGTGTTATTTTTTTTTTATTTCTTCTGTTTCTGGAACGTCTACCATCCCCACACTTGCTAGTTTTTTATATCATTTACATTACTATATATTTACAGGTTTTTAGTTGCTTCATTTAAAAAAAATTAAATATTTGATTAACTGGTGGTATTATTTTACTTTATAGTATGATTAGTGTTACTGACAAAAATACAAGACATGTCCTAAAAATAAACATGATGGAAACAAAATACTGGCATTTTGATCCAGGTAGAAACAGTTGCTAGTAGATATCTTAGCCTGAGGCTGTTCCAGTGATGCTAGGAAAGACACAATGTCAAACAACTGCAAATAATAGACTAGCAGAAAACCAGCATTACTTTTAATTTTCACACATATTTGAATGAGTACAGAATAAATTACTCAAGGTGTGATTCAATGCTATTAAATATCACCCTACAGTACAATTGTCACATTTTGGCCTCACTGATATTAAATAATTCTTGTGACAATGTCAGGAGGGATTAATCCTTGGAGAAGGACACCTTGATTAGAAGAGTGGAGAAACATCACAGGAGAGGAAGTCCCTGAATGAACCGGATTGACACAGTGACCGTGGCTCTGGGATTAGATGTATTGGAGTTGATGACCTTGGCTCAGGATAGAGCATAATAGCCATTGTTCATAATGTTGATATGGGTCACAGTCTACTCAAAAGCACGTTACAATAAGAACTTGAGCCTACACATAAGCTTAAATTGTTTTCATTATTTTCTCCCTTTCTTGTATATTTTATGTCTTCTATACAGAGCTGTTACTTTTTAAAGATGGGAAAAATAACTAAACATGGCACCTTAAAAGAAAGAAGAGCATGCCTTGTAGTCCTTACATGTAACTTCCTTACAAAGAGTTTTTGTTGTTCAATATCCTTCAAGTAGGAACAGATCCATAGCTGACCTGCCAGTGGGTTTTCAGAAGCAGTTAATCACACAGGAGGAGATTGCCCATCATTCTTCTATGGAGCAGCAGGTGCAGGATGTAAAGACAAGGAAGAAAAAGAGTAACTTTAAAAGGGAGAAACATGCAAAAACAGTACATCAGTCCAAAACAAAAACCAACCGCAGTGCCCTTTAGTGGATTTGTGAGTCATCTTAACAGACACACAACCTCGTCTTTAATCGTCAGAGTAACTAGTTGCTTTTACACAGTTGTTGTTTGTTGTTATGTGCCATCGAGTC
>NW_006401748.1:0-4934 GCF_000299155.1 Elephantulus edwardii
ATTTGCATATATATATAAATAATATCATATCATGTCATATCATATCATATCATAAAAATATCATTTACTTTGTAATATTAAGAATTATCTCTTTGAGTTGCATGCTCATAGTTTATAAAAATAGGAATATAATGCTATTTTCATACTTCACAGACATTTTCACTGTTGCAAAGAAGAGTTTCAAATAAATTGTGTGTAAAGAACATGCCAACTTCACTCCTTTCCTTCTCAAATTCTCTTTTTCCTATTCCCTATTTTCATCCTTTCCATTCTTTCTAATCATATAAACAATTTTTTTTACTTTTTTATTGGCTTTCATTCAATCATTCAGCTAAAGTGTTATATATACTTTATTTTATAATGTTTATTACAGTTGATGTTGTTTATCACAATGTCTCATCAAATCATGATTGTGCCTTTCATTTCTCTTCCTTTCCCCTACCCATCTATCCACTAATCTCTGCTTCCTGAACATTTCCTACCTCTCTCCTTCTTCTGCCCCCCATTTGCTCAGTTATTCATGTCCTGTTCCATGTTGTTAATTGCAATACTCATATTTTCTATTCATCCACTCATTCCAAGTTTTCTTCCTTTCCTCTAATCCTATCTATTTCAGTGTTCATTTTCTGTCCATTCTATTTCTGATCTCCCAATTTTCCTAATAACCTTCCTATTTTTATAATAGAAGTTTTATATAGTATTTGGGGTTTTTTTTAAATATTTTTTACAGAGGTTTTGGATTTCCATTCATCCATTGCCGCAGTTTTCTCCCTTCCCACCCCTCCCCACCAGCTCGCTTCCCCCTCCGAAGAGACAAAAAAGAAAAAAAGAAAAAAAATTCCTTCATTAGTATACAATTCCCACGTCCCTTTCCCCCACCCCCCACGCCTAGTACACTTCTCTGTGCAACCTTAATTCTGGATTCCTGTGCTAACCATAATACTCAATCATATATCAGTTCTAATCTGTTCTTTCCTTCATCTATTTCAATATACATAATTTATCCAGTTTTTTTCTGTCATACCCCCACCCTGATGTCAGACCCATTCTACAACAGTGGCACCATGCAGTATTTGTCCCTTTGTGACTGAGATATTTCACTCAGCATAATGTCCTCCATGGTCACCCACTTTGAATAATATTGCATGAGTTCCTTGTTTTGCAATGCTGCGTAGTATTCCATTGTGTGGATATACCACAGCTTCTCTATCCATTCGTTTGTTGATGGGCCCTTAGGCTGCTTCCAACTCCTTGCTATTGTGAACAAAGCTGCAATAAACATGGGTGTGCATATATCTGCTTGCATGGCAGACATGGTCTCTCTGGGGTATATTCCCAGTAATGGGATTGCTGGGTCAAATGGTATCTCTATTTGCAATTTTTTGAGAAAGCGCCACACCACCTTCCACAATGGTTGCACCATCTTACATTCCCAGCAACAGTGAATAAGAGTTCCAGTTTTTCCACATCCTCGCCAGCATTTGTTGCTTGCTGTTCTGTTATATTTTGCTATTCTTACTGAGGTGAGATGATATCTCATAGTTGTTTTGATTTGCATCTCTCTTAGAGCTAGGGACTTTGAACATTTCTTCATGTGCTTTTTGGCCATCTGAAAGTCTTCTTCGGTGATGTTCATATCCTGTGCCCATTTTTCTATTGGATTATTTACCTTTACCTTATTATGGTGTTCAAGTATTTTATAAATTCCGAATATAAGTCCCTTATCTGACATGTTATTATCAAATATTTTTTCCCAGTCTGTTGCTTCCCTTTTTACTCTATTGGAGAAGTTTTTGGATGTGCATAGGGATTGTTTTCTGTGGCTGAGTTATTTCACTTAGCATAATGTCCTCTAGACTCATCCATGTTGTGTGGTGCTTCACGAGTTCTTCATTGTTTTTTAATTGCTTCATAGCATTCCACTGAGTGAATGCACCACTGTGTCTCTATCCATCTGTTAGTTGATGGGAAATTGGGCTGCTTCCATCTCCTTGCTACTGTGACTAATGCTACATATATCTGTATGTGTCTCAGCTCTGATTTCCTTAGGACATCTTTCCAGTATCCAGTGGATTCAAACCGTGTAGCTTTAGACTGGCAACACAGCTCCTTCCCACCAGGCCACCAGAGCTCTCTCAGTAGTGGAATAGCTGGATTGAGAAAACACCAGACTGCCTTCCACAATGATTATAACATTTTACACTCCCATTAGCAGTGTATGAAATTTCTGGTCCCTTGATATCCACATTAATATTTGTTGTTTGTTATCCTGTTAAACTTTTCTAATGTTGCTGGCCTGAAATAATATCTCACTGTTGTGTTTACTCATATCTTTATAATAGCTAGTGATTTTGAGCATTTTTTCATGTGTTTGTTGGCCATCTGAATATCCTCTTTGATGAAGAGTCTTTTCATATCTTCTGTACATTTTATAATTTGCTTATACTCTTTTCTTTTCTTTTTTTTTTTTTTTGCTTATACTCTTTTCTAATCATTAGGCTGGAGAAGAGGAATAAATGCCACCTTCAGGTCTCATTTGTCTATCATCCAAAAGATTCAAACAGTGGATTCTGAAGTATGTCCTACAGTACAAGGTATTTACTACAAGATGATGCTCCAAGAGAATCTCCCACTAAACCAAATAAGTGACATAATTTCCTACTGTTCAGAAAGTTAAACTCTACACAATTGGGCTGTTGTTAGGTGCCATTGAGTTAAGTACAAAGTATAGTGACCCAGTGAACAACAGATCTGAATCCTGTCCTATGCTGTGCAATCCTCATCATCTCTGACATACTTGAGTTCATTGCTACAGTCACTGTGCCAATCCATCAAACTGATGGTCTTCCTCTCCTTTACTGTCCCTCCACCTTTTCAAGCATGATTTCCCTTTCCAAGTAATAGGCCCTCCTCAGAACATGCCTAAAATATATAAGATGAAGCTTTGTCATCCTTGACTCCAAGGAGCACTCTGACTTCACTTTCCCCAAGACATATTTGTCTGATCTTTTGGCAGTCCATGAGATATTCAGTATTCTTTCCAGCACCACAACTCAAAAGTACTGACTCTTCTTCTGTCATCCTTTTACATTATCCAGCTCTCACACGAATATAAAGTGATTACTGACATTCATTGTTGCTCCTTAGAATTTTGGAGCAATCCCTGAAAACAAATTTTCCCAGTGCAACGTCTTTTGATTTCTTGACTCTTGGTACCAAGAGTGTTGATTGCAAATCCAAGCAAGATAAAATAACTTACTATTTAGTTTCCACCACCACCCCTTCCATCTATCATGATGTTGCCTATAGGTCCAGTGGTGAGGATTTTTCTCTTCTTAATGTTGAAATCCTGGATGATGTCAGATGGATCCTGGTTGAAAGCAAAGAACACCAGAAAAAAGTTTCTTTGTGCCTTATTGACTATGTAAAGACATTTGGCTATGTGGATCATAACAAGTTATGGTTGACATCGAGAAGAATGAGATTTCCAGAGCACTTAATTGTACTCATATGAAGCTTATACCTGGACCAGAAGGCTATTGTGCAAACAGAGCAAGGGAACACTGTATGGTTTAAAATGAAGAAAAGAGTGTGTCAGGGTTGTATTCTTTTCCATACCTATTCAAGCTATAGTCTGAGAAAATTACTCAATAAGCTATACTCTATAAAGAGGAATGTGGAATCAGAATCAATGAACACTCATCAATAACCTATATGATGCAGATGCTTGCTGACTGAGAGGAGGACTGAAGCACTTGTTGCAGAAGATCAAGGAAAGCAGCCTTCAATATGCATTACATTTCAGTGTCAAGAAAACAAAGATTCTTACCATTGGATCTCTAGTTAATATTATGATGGATGGAAAAGAGATTGAAACAGTCAACAACTTCATCTTACGTTGATTCACAATTAACACCATAGGTACTAGCAGGCAGGAAATCAGGAGACCTATTGCACTGGAAAAGTCTGAAGTTAGGGACCTGTTCAAATTATTGAGGAATAATGATGTCAGTTTGAGGAATAAGGTGCATCTCATTCAGGCCTTGGTCTTCCCAATCACTTACTAGGCATCTGAGAGCTGGGCAATGAATAGCATGACAGAAGAAGATTTGATGTCTTTGAGCTGTGGTGTTGGAGAAGAGCACTTAACATCATAGGGACTGCCAAAGGAACAAATATGTCTTGGAGAGGGTGCAGATAGAGGGCTCTTGTAAGACAAGGACAATGAGACTTCGCCTCACATACTTTGGGCATGTTGCTAGGAGGGACTATTCCTTGGACAGGAACATGATTCTCAGAAAGGTAAAGGGTCAGCAAAGGAAAAGATCTTCTACCAGGTGAATTTGCACAATTACTGTAGCAATGAGCTCTAATGTGTCAGGAAGTGTGAAGATTACACAAGACAGGACAAGATTTAGATTAGATTTGTTATTCATAAGGTTGCTATGAGTCATACCCAACTCGATGGCATCTAACAACAACAGCACAATGTTGAGATATAATCTATATTGGAGACTGTAGTCTTTGCACTTCTGAAGCTAGCATCTCAAATCCTTCTCATTTCCAGTAGGCAAAATTGAGTCTGTCCTATCTGAATTTAAAAACCATCTCAAAAGTAGGTTTAAGGCCTTAAACACTTATGATTGAAGACCAGATGATATCAAAGATATCATACATGAAGAGAGCAAAAGTTATCACAAAGATAGAGGAGAATTAAAAGACTAAAATGCCACCGAAGACGACATTCAGATGGCTAACAAACACATGAAGAAATGCTCAAAATCCCTAGCCCTAAGAAAGATGCAAATTAAAACAACTATGAGATATCATTTCACCCCAGTCAAAACAGCAAAATTTAACAGAACAGCAAGCAACAAATGCTGGCGAGGTTGTGGAGAAACTGGAACCCTGATTCACTGTTGGTGGGAGTGTAA
>NW_006401748.1:6177-7514 GCF_000299155.1 Elephantulus edwardii
CTTAGAAACCATCCTCTTTCAATCACTAAAAGTCAGAATTGACTCAATGGAAACAGGCATGATTCTAGTTTTTGTATCAGATTGTTAGAAGTTAAAGTAGACTTCATGTCAAAGGGTTTTGGTGATTGTTATGTGCTGTTGAGTTGACTGTGGCTCATGAAGACCCTATGTGCCACAGCTCTGAAGGCTCCTCTGTCCTGGGCCAGTCTCACTGACTCCACTCCACCCACCCCATTGACCCAGTTACTGTATCAATCCATCTCATCCACGGTCTTTCCCTCCTGCGCTGTCCTTCCACCATTCTGAGGGTGATGTCCTTCTCCAAGGACTGGTCTCTATTGGCCACGTGCCCGGAGTGTGTGGGATGGAGCTTCGGGGTCCTCACCTCCAGGGAGAAACTTGGTTTCACCCTCTCAAAGACGGACTTATTTGTTTTCTTGGCAGTCCACGGTATGTTTAGGACTCTTCTCCAGCACCACAATTCAAAGGTATCGATTCTTCTTCTTCTGTCATCCCTGGTCACTGTCCGGCTCTCTGATGCATAGCAGGTGGTTGCAGGGGGATGACCTGCGTCGGGAGCAGCTTGGCCTCCGGACTGATATCATTGCTTTTCAGTACTCTGGAGAGGTCCATGACAGGAGGTTTCCCCAGTGCAATTTGTCTTTTGGTTTCCTGGCTTCTGGTGCCAAAAGTGTTGATTGTGGATCTGAGTAAGCTGTAATTGTTAATAACCTTAGTCTCCCCTCTATCTATCATGGTGCTACCATGATGAGAATCTCTGTTTTCTTGATGTTGAGCTTCATTCAGTCCACATTTAACACCATAGTCCTTGACATTCTGCAGCAAATACTTCAGGCCCTCCTCAGTTTCAGCAAGCAAGGTTGTGTCATCTGCATAATGTAGGTTGTTGAGTCTTCCTCCAATTCTGATGCCACATTCCTCCTCATAAAGCCCAGTCTCCCAAATGTTATGTTCTGCATATTGATTGTAAAGATATGGAGACAGATTGCATTTCCTTGTTCTGTTCTGAGGATTGCTTCTTGGTCTGAGTATAGGTTTCACATGAGCACAATCAAGTGTTCTGGGATTCCCATTCTCCTCAAGGTTAGCCACAATTTGTGGTGATCCACACAAATGATGAAGATACTCAGCTGTTAATTGAAAGATTGTTGGTTCAAGTTTGACTCAGTCAAAGGTATGAATAATTAGTAGAGTTTCTCACTTCTTAGTGTGACTTATGTCTGATACTAATCCCACTTTGTCTATCTCTAGTGCCTATATGAACGTTGATAAATGTCAATAGTTGTAGAGGGGCTTCAGGCTTTTTGTTCATAGGA
>NW_006401749.1:0-5522 GCF_000299155.1 Elephantulus edwardii
CCCTGACAGCAGGCTTCCCCAGTGCAATTCATTTTTTTATTTCCTGACTGCTGGTGCCAACGGGGTTGATTGTGGAGCTGAGCAAACGGAAATTGTTAACAATCTCAGTCTCTTCTTCATCTATCATGGTGCTGCCAATTGGCCCAGTAGTGATAATTTTTATCTTCTTGATGTTTAGCTTAAATCCATATTGAAGACTACTGTCCTTGAACTTCTGCAGCAAACACTTCAGGTCCTCTTTAGTTTTGGCAAGCAAGCTGTGTCCTCTGTATGTTGCAGGTTGTTGATGAGTCTTCCTGCAATCCTGATGCCACATTGCTCCTTATAAAGCCCAGCCTCCTGAATGATCTGTTCTGTATGCCATTGAAAAAGTATGGTGACAGGATTCATCCTTGGCATACTCCTTTCCCATATTTGAACCAAGCAGTGTTTCCTCCTCAGTTCTGAGGACTCCATCCTTATCCATAGGTTTTGCATAAGCACAATCAAGTGTTCGGGGATTCCCATTCTCCTCAAGGTTAGCCACAATTTATTGTTATCCACATAGTCAAACGTCTTTGTATATTCAGTGAAACACAGATAGACATTCCTCTGGTATTCTCTGCTTTTGACCAGGATCCATCTGACATTGGCAATGATATCCCTATTGCCATGGCCTTTTGCAAATCGACCTTGTGTTTCTGATTGTTCTCTTTTGATGTACTTACTGTTCCAATCATTTTTGGATACTCTTAAGCAGGACTTTGCTTGAGTGTGATACTAGTGATACTGTTTGATAATTTCCATACTCTGTTGGGTCACCTTCTTTGGAATGGGCATAAATATCAGTCTCATCCAGTCAGTTGGCCAGGTAATTGTCCTCAAGATTTCTGGGCACAAGAAATAGTGAGCATGTCCAGGGCAGCATCTGTTTGTTGAAATAGGTTAATTGTTAATTGATATTCTATCAATTCCTGGGTGTGTTTTTTTTTTGTTGTTGTGTTTTTTTGTTTGTTTTTGGGTTTGTGGTTTTTGGGTTTGTTTTGTTTTGTTTTAATTTCTTAAGCGCTGCTTGAATTTCTTCTTTCATCCCCATTACCTTCTGATCAGATATTGTTTCATGAAATTCTTCTGTGTTGGCCTCTTCTTTTTGGTCCAGGGACTCTGTGAACTTCCTCCATCTTTCTTTTAATGCTTCCTGGATCTTTCACTGTTCTGCTCATGTTGTTGTTGTGTACCATCAAGTGGGAACTGACCCACTCCTGACCCTTTGGTGAGATTTTAGAGGCATTTAATCACACGGAGGAGATTGCCAATCCTTCTCCCGCAGTGGATGGTGAATTTGAACTACGTGCCTTCAGGATTGTGTCAGTTTCTTAATACTAGGCCACCAGAGCTCCCTCATTCTACCCATAACATCCTTAAATACTACAGCTTGAGATTGAAATTTGTTCTTTAGTTCCTTCAGATTAAAGAAATGTCAACAAGTTGGGCCATTTTGATTTCTAACTCTTTGTACATCTCATTATAATACTTTATTTTCCTGACCTGCCCTTTGAAATCTGTTCAGTTCCTTAACTTCCTGCTTTCTTCCCTTTTTTTGGCTTCTGGGAGCTCTAGTGCACTATTTAGAGTATCTTTTGACATCTCTCTTGGTCTTTTTTTCCTCCTTCATCCTTGTAATGATCTTTTGCGTTCTTTATGGATGATATTCTTGATATCCTCCCTGCTCATCTGGTCTTTGTTCATTGTTGTTAAAGGCCTCAAACCTGTAACTGAGAGGGTTTTTTTAAGTCAGGTGGGATTGACTCAAGGTCAAATTTTGACAACTGTGGATTTGATTTAACTTTCTTCAGCTTTAGTTTGAACTTGCATATGAATACTTAATGGTTTTTCCATTACTAATCTTCTTTCCTGTTCCCAACTTTTGCATTCCAGTCCCCTATTCTTATTAATGTGTCATGATTGCATGTTTGATCAATTTCTGGCTGCAAAAGTTGGTAGAAATTATCACTTTCCTCCTCTTTGGCTCAGGTTGTGGGTGCATGTATTTGAATGATAGAGGCAATCACTGATCTTCCTTGTATGCATACGGATACTATCCTGTCACAACATTGTATTTTAAGATGGATCTTGAAATGACCTTTTGAACTATGAAAGTGACCTGGTTTTTCCTCACCTTTTCATCTCCATTGTAGTAGAACATACATTATCCTATTCAAAATGTCCCATGCCAGCCCATCTCATTTCACCAATACCTAGTATCTCAAAATGTATTTAATATCTCAACATTTCTTTTATAACAATGTCCGATTTTACTATATTCTCTACATTTCCTACATTCTGCATTCCTGCATATAGCTTGCTTCTCACATTCCATGTTCCAGTCATTCGTGTTTGCTTACGGCTGTCCTTCCTCATTTTTGTCTCCAGGTTCAGCCTCAGGAGCCATATCTGCTGGTCTATTCTGTGTGCACTCCACTGTACATAGGATTTTCGAAGTCCTATTATTGTGGACATGAATGCCCATTCTTTCTTCCTAGTCTGTCTTATTATAGACACTCAGCTTTAGAATCTGACAGACAAGCATTTTAGTGTAAGAAGCAGATGAAAGATCCTGTCCCCTTACAGAAGTAACCAGTAGATTATTTAAGGGTGTGTGTGTCTTGTCCTGTCCCTTTGCCTTCACCACTAACATCCCCTTCCACCCCTGCCAGCCCATCCAGCACCTTCTTCCCCTCAGCTAACCCTCAAGTCAGGCCTCAAGTCACTGCTGTGATGCCTCGTGCTGCTGCTGGGCTCTCATGCTGCTGCCAGTCTCTCTTGAGTTTAGGAGACTTTAAATACAGACCTCATACTGCAGTTTTAGGGAAGGATTTCTGTTTGAGGCAGTACTGTGTTAAGGTCCTTGTCCTTGAGCTTCTGCTCCATGACTATTGTCTTGTCCAGAAGTGCCTTAAAAAATTAATATTGATCTGAAATGTGAATACACAAGAGAAAAAGGTGTAGAAGTGAGAATTATGGGATTATTTCTTCTATTTTAGAGTATAGTGGTTACTCTGAACAATTTGTTGATTTTTGTAAAAGATCTAATTTTTTACATTCCTGGGTGGCACAAACAGTTAAACATCCACCTACTGATCAGAAGTTTGGCAGTTGAATTAATATAGAAGAAAGTTGTGGCTGACTACTTCCAAAAAAAATCAACTGTTGAAAATACTATGATTTTTAAGTTCTATTCTGTAACTTAGACCGGCCATGAGTCACATTTGATTACCTAATAGCAGCTTTATTGTTTCAATATATTTTGTTTAACATTTAGACACTGGTAAGTCAGAAGTTGTAGTTGACCACAAGTTCTTTTTTTTTTTATGTGTGTACTGTCAAATTGGATCTGACAGGTACAGGAGGCGATTGTTCCTCCTTCTTCAGCAGAGCATCGTGTAAGAGTTTTTACCACCTAATCTTTATTTGTACATAGGGTTTTCAGAGGCCTGCTATTTCAGGAGTGGATGGCTAATCCTTCTTCCTAGTCTGGTGTAATCTGAATGTTCAGATTTAGAGAAGTATCAGACAGACCAGAATTTTACAGAAAAAATGAAAGGCATTGATTGGTGAGATGAGATGGACTGGCAGGGGCATTTTGAGTCAGATGATCATATGATATATTACTCTGGAGATGAAGAGGTGAGGAAAAATGGAGTTGCTTTCATAGTTAAGAAAGTAATTTCTAGATCCATCTTGAAGTACAATATTTTAAGTGACAGGATAATATCCATACACATACAAGGAAGTCCAATGAATACCACTATCATTCAAATATATGCATCAACAACCAGAGCCAAGGAAGAGGAAATAGAAGATTTTTACTAACTTTTACAGTCAGAGATTGATCGAACATGCAATCAAGATGCTTTGATAATAATGGGTGACTGTAGTGCAAAAGTTGGGAACAGAAAAAGATTCAGTAGTTGGGAAACATGGACTTGGTGACAAATGGAGCTGGAGACAGAATGACTGAATTTTGCATAGTCAATGACTTATTCATAGCAAATACATTAAGAGACATAAACACAGGTTATATACACGGATTTCACCTGATGGTATGCATAGGAATCAGATTACATCTGCCAAAAGAAACACTGGAGAAGCTCAATATCAGCTGTGAAAACTAGGCCAGGAGCTGATTGTGGAACAGACCGCCAACTACTCATATGCGAGTTCAAGCTGAAGCTGAGGAAAATTAAACCAAATCCACGGGAACCAAAATATGACTTTGAGTCTATCCCACCTGAATTTCAGAACCAGCTCAGAAACAGGTTTGAGGCCTTGAACACTAATGAGCAAAGAACAGATGAGTTGTGGGAGGATATCAAGGGTATCATCCAGGAAGAGTGCAGACGGTCATTGCAAAGACAGAAGAGGAAGAAAAGACCAAAGTGGATGTCAGAAGAGACTCTGAAAATTGCACTGGAGCAAAGAGAAGCCAAAGCAGAAGGAAGAATTCAAGACACTAAAGAGTTGAATAGAAGATTTCAAAAGGCAGTATGCGATGACAAAGTAAAATATTATAATGAAATGTGCAAGGAGTTGGAATCAGAAAATCAAAAGAGCCGAACTCGCTCAGCATTTCTTAAGCTCAAGGAACTGAAGAACAAATTCAAACCTTGAGTTGCTATAATCAAGAATGCTTTAGGCAGAATATCAAATGATCCAGGAAGTATTTAAAGAAGATGGAAAGAATATACTGAGTCACTGTATTGAAAGGAATTGGCAGGCGAGCTCTGGTGGCCTAGTGGCAAGAAGCTGCACTGCAATCTCAGAGGTACACGGTTCAAATCCACCAGATGCTCTGCTGGAGAAGGAGGAACAATCTCCTCCTGTATCAGTCAGATCTGATTTCACGGTACATGCAAAAAATAATGAAATAAAATATTTTTTTTTTAAAAAAAGAGTAAACTTAAAAAAAAGAAAGAAAGAAAGGAATTGGCAGATACAGAAGAATTTCATGAAACAACATATGAGCAAGAGCCTATGGTGATTAGGTTCAGGCTGCTTTGAAGGAAATAGCAAAAAATAAGGCCCAAGAATAGATGGTATACCAGTTGACATATTTCGGCTAACAGATGCTGCCCTGGACATGCTCACCAAATTGTGCCAAGACATCTGGAGAGCAACCACCTGGCCAACTGACTGGAAGTGATCTGTATTTGTTCCCATCCCAAAGAAGGGTGACCAAACAGAGTGTGGAAACTATAGAAAAATCTCACTGATTTCACATACAAGCAAGATTCTACTGAAGATTATCCAAAAATGACTGGAACAGTACATCAGCAGAGAACTGCCAGAAGTCCAATCTGGGTTTAGAAGGGGTGGTGGTTCTAGGATATTGTAGCTGATGTTAGATGGATCTTGGCTGAAAGCAGGGAATACCAGAGGAATGTCTATCTGTGTTTCATTGACTATGCAAAGGCGTTTGACTGTGTGGATCATAACAAACTCTGGCTGACTCTGAGAAGAATGGGAATCCCAGAACACTTGAT
>NW_006401749.1:6502-7020 GCF_000299155.1 Elephantulus edwardii
CACAAGAAGGGAAGACCCTCTATGACGTGGATTGATTCACTGACTGGGGTAATCGGGATGAGTGTGTCAGAGGCAGTGCGATTGGCATGGGATAGAGCAAGGTTTAGGGCTGTTGCACATAGGGTCGCTATGAGTCGCAAGTGACTCGATGGCACATAACAACAACAGCAGGTGGCTCTTCTAAGGTAATTACTTTTTTCCTGGTACAGAAGACTAAATGTTGTTCATTTTAACTATTGTCAAATGGCCTCCCAGTTTTGGAAATTCCATCAACAAAAAAAGAAACAATTTCCTATTCTACATCTTATTTTTTGGACCGTTGTGTTATATAGAAACCTATATATTTGCAGAAGACTCGGTGAGAGTTGCTAAATATGATTTCCTTTTTAAAAAAAAATAAGTTAGCTCTCTGGACTTCTGGCAGTTCTCTGCTGATATACTTTCCAATCATTTTTGGATAATCTTCAGTATAATCTTGCTTGCATGTGAAATGAATGATATTGTTCTGTAGTTTCCAC
>NW_006401750.1:0-1485 GCF_000299155.1 Elephantulus edwardii
GTCCAACTATCTGATGCATAACAAGTGATTGCAAAAACCATGGCCTGTATCAGGCGGACCTTAGTCTCCTGAGAGACACTGTTGCTCTTGAGTATTTTGGAGAGGTCCCTAACCACAGACTTTCCCATCGCAATACATTTTTTTATTAGCTATAGAATTTTTTTTCTTTCTTTAGCTTCCCTTAATCTTGCACAACTCTTTAGTCTTTGTCTTTCCTAATATGAATTGTGTGTGTGTTTATTTATACTAGTTTATTTACAAAATTCAAATACATTGTTTTTCAGACCAGTTCTTCAAATTTCCCTCACCCCCCATCAAATTGTACAACTTCATGCAAATCTTCATCCCTCTGCTTCTACCCTCCAACCCCCATCTTGGATCTTTGTACTCATTCTATAATAATGGTTTTATACAATATTTGTCTTTGTGTGACTTAGTTCACTCAGCATAATGCTTTCCAGTCCCTCCCAAGTTAGGTAATAATTTACAAAAATCATTGTGTAGTACTCCATTGTGTAAATGTACCATAATTTGTCAATACGTTCAATTGTGGATGGACATCTGGGCTGTTTCCATGTTCTTTCGATGGTGAATAATGCTGCTATGAACATTGGTGTACAAGTCTCTGTTTGTTGTTTACTTCTCATTTTCTCAGTTTATATTCCAAGCAGTGTAATAGTGGAATTTCCATGTTCAGTTTATTGAGGAAGCACCAAACCGCCTTCCAGAACAGTTTTATGATACCACTGACAATATATAAGAGTTCCTGTCTCATTATATCCTCTCCAACATTCCTTACTCACTGTCCTGTTAACATTGCCATTGTTATTGGAGTAAGATGGTATTTTATTGTGGTTTTGGTTAGCATCTCTTTTATTGCCAGTGATTCGGAGCATTTCTTCATGTGTCAGTTGGCCATCTGAATGTCATCTTCTGTGAAAAGTCTTTCCATGTCTTTTGTCCATTTTGTAATTGGGTTATCAGTCTTTTTCTTGTGGAGGCCCAGGAGTATTCAAT
This sequence comes from Elephantulus edwardii, assembly GCF_000299155.1. Taxonomy (NCBI): domain Eukaryota; kingdom Metazoa; phylum Chordata; class Mammalia; order Macroscelidea; family Macroscelididae; genus Elephantulus; species Elephantulus edwardii. The sequence goes on from NW_006401750.1 coordinate 1,018, forward strand.
AAACTTTTGTTATGAGACTCTTGTCTGTGATGGTATCGCCAAATGTTTCTTCTCAGTCAGTAGATTTTCTTTTCACCCCGTTAGGAAAAGGTTTTGATGTGTACAGGGATTTAATCTTTAGCAGGTCTCATTAATAAATTTTTTAAATTTTTTTTTATTTTAATGAAAGTTTACAGAGACTTTGGATTTGATTCCTTTTTACACACTTTCCTCTCTGCCCACCCCTCACCCCCAGTTCACTTTTCTCTTTGAAAAGTAAAAAAAAAAAAAAAGAAAAACCAACAAATCACCCCAAACTTCTTTCATTGTTATACAATCCCCCTCCTTAGTCCACTCCACTATGTAGCTTTCATTCTGGACTCTTGTCATGACACTAATACCTAATCATATATTCCTCCTAAACAGTTCTCTCCCTCATCGATGTCAATGCAGTATACATTATTTATCCCTTATTAGCTTCCCTCCAAC
>NW_006401750.1:2315-5788 GCF_000299155.1 Elephantulus edwardii
TTATATTGTGGATTAGGGCTTCTAGAGTTCTTCCAAGATTTTCTCTAATAAAGTTTATAGTCCTTGTTTTAGCCCTAGGTCCTTGACCCACTTTGAGTTGGTTTTTGTGTATGGAATGAGGTGTGGATCTTGCTTGAGTTTTCTATACATAGTTTTCCAATTTTGCCAACAGCATTTGTTAAACAGGCTGTCATTTTCCCACTTAACTGATTTCATCTCCTTGTCAAAAATCAGTTGACCACAGGTAGATGGGCTGATTTCTGAGTTCTCAATTCTATTCCATTGATCTATGTCTTTTTCATTGTACCAGTACCATGGAAGTGTAGTAGGATTTGAAATCAGGGGGTGAGACACCTCCTACCTTGTTTCTCTTTTTATGGAGTGCTTTGCTTATTCAGGGACTCTTTCCATTCCAAATGAAATTGGAGGTTGTCGTTTCCATCTCGTTGAAGAATGGAATTGGTATTCATATTGAGATTGCACTGAATGTGTAAATTGCCTTTGGTATTTTTGTCATTTTCACAATATTGAGTCTTCCTAGCCATGAGCAAGGAATATTGTTTCATTTCTCCAGATCTCTTTTTGTTTCTTGTAGTAATGTTTTGTAATTTTCTTTGAATAGATCCTTTGTACTCCTGGTTACATTTACTCCCAAGTATTTAATCTTGTGATTAGCTATTGTGAAGGGTATTCTTTTTGTCACTGTAGAGAAATCCAATTGATTTTTGTATGTTGATCTTGTATCCTGCCACTTTACTGAATTGGTCAACTATGCCCAGTAGTTTTCTTGCTGAGTCTTTAGGGTTTTCTCATATTATCTGTATGTAGAGATAATTTTACCTCCTCTTTGCCAATCTGGATACCTCTTATTTCCTTCTCTTGTCTTATTGCAATCACTAAGACTTCCAATACAATGTTGAATAGGAGAGGTGATAGTGAGCATCCTTGCCTAGTTCCTGTTCTCAAAGAGGATGCTTTTAATCTCTTTCCATTGAGAACAGTGTTGCCTCTCTCTATGCTTTTTACTATGTTGAAGAAATTCCCCTATAATCCTATTTTGTTGAGTGTTTTAATCAGGAAAGGGTGTTGATTTTGTCAAAGGCCTTTTCTGCATCAATTGATAGGATCATGTGGTTCTTATTCTTTGCTCTGTTTATGTGATGAATTACATTGATTATTTTTCTTATGTTGAACCATTCTTGCGTACCTGTTATGAATCCCACTTGGTCATGGTGAATTATTTTTTTTGATGTATCATTGGATTCTATTGGCCAGGATTTTATTCAGAATTTTTGCATTAATGTTTATGAGAAATATTGGCCTATATAGAGTTTTCTATTTTGGTGGTATCTTTACCTGGCTTTAGTATCAAGGATATGTTTGCTTCATAGAATGAGTCTGGGAGAATTCTATCTTTTTCTGTTTTCTGAAATAGTTTATGTAGAATTGGTGAGAGTTCTTCTCTGAATACTTGATAAAATTCACTTGTAAAACCATCTGGTCCAAGGTTTTATTTTTGGTTGGAAGAAGTTTTATTACTTCTTTAATTTCTTCTTTTGTAGTGGGTCTGTTCAGGTATTCCATTTTGGTTTGTGTCAGATTAGGTAGGTTGTGAATTCCAAGTATTTATCCATTTCCTCTAGGTATTCATATTTGTTTGAGTATAATTTTTCATAATATTCCAATGTTAGCCTTCTTTTTCAGTTGGTTATCTTGTGATGTTGCCCATTTCATCTCTTATTTAGATTGTTTGTGTCTTTTCCTTCTTTTCTTTTGTTAGTTTTGCTAGTGCCTTGTCGATTTTCTTGACCTTTGCAAAGAACTAACTCCTAGTTTTGTTGATGGTTTCAATTGTTTTTTTTGTATTTTCTGTTTTATTTTTTCTTCCCAAATTTTTATAATTTCAAGTTTTTTAGAGGGTGTCGGGTTTTCTTGCAGTTCTTTTTCAATTTGTTGGAGATGTTGGGTTAGAAAGTCAATGGTCATTTTTTTCTTGCCTTTTGATGTGTTTCCTTATTGCCATAAATTGACCTCTGATTACTGCTTTTCTGTTTCCAAGAGGTTTTGGTATATGGTAATTTCATTTTCATTTGTTTCAAGAAATTTTTAAATTTCATTTTTCATTTCGCTCACATTCAAGCAAGGTATTGTTCAGCTTCCAAATATATGAGGGCGTTTTTTCCCCTTTATCCTCTTGTTATTAGTTTCTAATTTTGTAGCATTGTGGTCTGAGAAGATGCTTTGTATTATTTCTATGTTTTTTAATTTATTTATGCTTGCCTTGTGGCCTAAAATGTTATTTATTCTGAAGAATGGTCCACGCACTTTGAAGAAGAAGGTGAACTATGCTTTTTTTGGGTGCTTTAGACTATAAATATCTATAAGGTTGTGCTGGTTTATGGTGTGATTTACTTCATCATCTTTGTTGAGTTTCTTTCTGGTAGTTCTATCTTTTCTTGAGAGTGGTGTATTGAAGCCTCCAGCTACTATAGTAGTGTTGTCTGTTTCCTTTTTCAAATTTGTTAATGTTTGTTTTATATACTTTGCAGGTCTTTGATTTGGTGCATAGATATTTATTACTGTTATGTCCTCTTATTCTATTGACACTTTAAGCATTATGTAGTGACATTTCTTGTCCTTTGTGATAGTTTTTGCATTGAAATTTACTTTATCACAGATTAATATCACTATTCCTGCTTTTTTTCTGGTTGTCATTTGCTTGGTATATTTTATTCCCCACCCTTTTATTTTTAGCCTTTCATTAGCTTCATTTTTCAGGTGTGTCTCTTGTGGAAAACATATTGATGGATTTTAAGGGGTTTTTTATCCAATCTGTTACTCTTTTTCTCTTCAGTGGTTCATTTAAACCATTCACATTCAGTGTGATTATTGAGAGGCAAGACTTCATTGCTATAATTTTTTTTAATTATCTCAATTGTAGTTGACTATTGTCAATAGTATTGCTTTCTTGATTTCTTTCTCTCAGTTCTCTGTGTTACTGTAGAGGAATCACAGTGATATTTGGATATTGTTCTTATATCCTGCCCCTCTACTTAGTTGGCCTACAAACTCTACAGGGTTTTTTTTTTATGAGTTTTTGGGGTTTTCTGTATACACTGTTGTATACTCTGCATACAGCAACAGTTCAACCATCTCTTTCCTGACCTGGATGCCTTTATTTGCTTCTTTTTCTAATAGGAATATTTTTTAGCATATAGACCAGTTATCTGGATTTCTCCACCTCAAATACAGGTTATGCTCTTCCCTGACAGGAATCTCCTTTTCAGGGAATATTAGGAAGGATGTGATTGCCCTTGTTCCCATAATTTGTGTTGGTAATTTTGATGATGTTTTTATGGTGGTCACTGCCAAATTTCTGCATTTTTAAACACCGTTTTTCTCTTCATCAATGTGTAATTTGTGGGGAAGTTATTTTGAGACTAACAATCTCTTAATCAGATCTCTTTTTAATT
>NW_006401750.1:7323-7951 GCF_000299155.1 Elephantulus edwardii
TAAAAGAGGGAAAAATTTAAACAAATATGTAACAAATAATTTTGAACAATATAATCTTTTAAGCTTAAGGCTAGAAATATTAACAATATGGTTATTTCCAATCCAGAGATAACGTATTCCAATGCTGTTCCTATTTTCCATAAATGGTTTTGGTAAAAAGAATATTGTAAATGTGGATACAGTTCCACTATTCTTCCTCCATGGCATGATATAGTGTTATTAGAATGAGCAGTTATAAATCCATTGCCACCCTTACTCTAACTTTTTTTTATTTAAATTTATTATTAATTTCAGTATAAATTTACGGAGGCTTTGGATTTCCATTCATTCATTGTTGCACATTTCTCCCCTCCCAAGCCTCCCCCCCAAAACACTACCCTCTTGGAAAGTAAAAGAAAAATTCTTTCATTGTTTTACAAACCCTCCCCCAGGTCCACTCCACCACGTAACCATGCATGACAGAAATACCTAATCATATATTTCTTTTAAACAGTTTTCTCCTTCATCTGTTTCAGTGCAGTATACATTATTGCACCCATCTTACTCAGTCTCTCCCCAACCCCAAGGTCAGTCCTCTTTTACAACAGTGGCACCATGCAATATTTGTCCTTTTGTGACTGGGATATTT
>NW_006401751.1:0-4542 GCF_000299155.1 Elephantulus edwardii
CTCCTTAGAAAATATAGTCTTTTCTGGTCAAGGGCCTCTGCTTCACGGTTGTCACCACAGAAGATCCCAGGATGGACTCGACGGGATACTGGCTAAGCAAATCGGTGGGAAGAGGACGGGTCGATGAGTGGCTTCAAACAAAGAACTGGAGCTCAGGAACCGAATAGGCAGCTGCTTTATCCATGTGGGCCAAAAGCCTGCCAGCTTGACCAGATCAACCTTATAGTCCTGTTGGCCACAGCTCCCAGCTCACTACCTTTGACCTGATTGCCTGCGAAAATCTCAGCTAGCAGGAGATGACTGCATTTTATTCAATCCCATCTCCCATGTTGACGCCACTAACAGGTTTCCTCTAGTTTGTGATTCAATTCACAGTGACCTTGGAGTTGATTTATATTACAATAGATGAATCCTGTGATTGGATCACCATTACTGGTTGTTTGTATTATGAGTAAAAAGAAAGAAAAAGAATGTACTCACTCAGTATCACTCAAATGATGTAACGTTCAGTTTTTAGAAAAAAAAAGAACACCAAATTAAAATTTCAAGTAACAGGAAGTGTTGAGGGCAAAATCTCAGATGACTCAGGATGCATCAAAATAAGCTGGAAGGAATGCATGAAGTCAGTATATTGGCTGCCATGAAACCATTTCAGGAAGTAACATGTGATCAAGAACTAATGGAAATGAATGAAGGAGTTCAAGATGTACTGAAGGAATTCACAAAAAAATATGGCCACAGGAATTGGTGGAATACAAGGTGGCATGCTCTATGACAGATACATTCCCTAATGTACTCACCAGGGTGTAAGAAGAAATTAGGACGACTGCCTGATCAATGTCCTGGCCATATTACCATTCCTAGGAAGAATGATCAAACAGAATTTGGAAAAAATATCATTAATGTCACATAAAATATACCACTAAATATTATTTTTAAATGGCTAGAAACTTACAGAGAGATCTAAGAAAAATTCCAATTGAACGTAGAAGAGCCCAGAGTATCAGGGATATCATTGTTAACATCCGCCAGATCTCAGCTAAAAGCAGAGAATGCCTATTTGTGTTTTACAGACTATGTAAAGGTAATTGACTATGTGAATCACAACGAGTTATGGCTGCCATTGCGAGTAATAGGAATCCCTGTGCACATAATTGTACTCATGTGATATATACACCCAGACCAATGTGCTCTTCTGTGAAAGTATCATGGAGACACTGCATGGTTTCAAATCAAGAAAGTGTGTGTCAGACCTGTATCGTTTCTCCTTACCTCTTTTATATATAGGCTGAGCATTCAGGTGTGAAATTGGTATTTATGAAGACGTATGTGGCATCAGGATAGGAGGAAGACTCATCCAAGCCCTGCATTCTAGTAAGCCTTGCTTACTGGAAATGAGGACTCGAAATGCTTGCTGAAGAATATCAAAGAGTAGAACTTTCGATAAAGATTACCTCTCAACATCAGGACAACAAAAATCCTCACCATAGACAATATTAGATGGATAAAAGATAGACATTTTCAATGATTTCTTCTAACTTGGATCCACAATTAACACTGTTGTTAGTTGCCATCAAAAATCTAAATGATGTGTTGCCTTAGAACCATCTTCTGTCGAGGACCTCTCCAAAGTGCTAAAGAACAATGTCTGCATAAAGACTAAGCAAATCATGAGCTTTACAAGCCCATGTTATGCGTCTGGAAGTTGCATAGTGAATAAGAATGATAGGTGAAAAATCTATGTCTTTGGGTTGTAGCATTGGAGAAGTGTCCTCCATATCTTATGAGTTATCAAAAGAATGAGCAAACATGTCTTGGAGAAAGTACAACCAGGGAGCTCGTGACAACCAAGGATAGTGAGACGTCATCTCACCTACTTTGAGCATGTTGTTAGGAGGGGCTAAAAAGTAAAGAGTATACCCTTGAAAACCCTAAGGAGTAGTTCTATTACCATCCTATGGGGTCACCATGAGTTGGAACCAAATTCAGGGCAATGAATTTGGGTTTGGGCTTAGTATCTATTGTTCCATTGTACTGCTGACTACTGCCTCTCTTGGGTAGTCTGTTCATACCAGTGACTCATAGTGCAGCTAGAAACAAAGAAAAAGCATGAAAGAAGATACCCTCAAACAGAAGAATTAATGGAACCTATCATACGCCACATTCGCTGGAGTCTCTGTCAGATTCCACCGTGTCCAGTCTGACCATATATGTACTATTGGCAACTTGCCAAAGCCAGCCCTGAGAAACAGGAAAGAGATTTGGAAACTTCCAGTCATTGGAGTTGATCCCATCAGACCAACAAAACCAAACAACAAACTATCTTTCCTTAAAAGTTAACATTTTGCTCCTTGTGGACTTACTGGGCATTAATTTGAATTTTTTAAAATATATCACATTAAAGCATCACCTTGATTATGGAGCTTTCTGATGTCCGCATAAATCTTGGAACCCCTGGAATCTCATCATGTTTGAAACTGTAATATCTCCTGGAGATCATCGAAAGTCCCATGTGGGTCTCAGAGTCCAAACAATCCTGGGAAGAAAAAAAGGTCTCACTAGTTTGGATAGTGGGACCTCGGGCTCATGTTCAGTGGATTCTGGTTTCTGGTATTTCTCTAGAAACATTATATGCATGTGAAAAACTATTTTTAAATGCTTTTGAGTTGAGCACGACTCACAGAGAACCTATGAACAAAAGGCCGAAGATCCTTTGCAACTATCTCCATTTATCAAAATTCACAGAGTTTCCAGAGACATGTTGTTTAGGAAGTGGATGCCACACCTGCTTCCAAACCTGTCATAGTATGTTATTCATTTTATTTGCCATTGAATTCTTGTTATGTATATCAATCCTATGTACAGGAGCTCTGAACCCTCCCCTGTCCTAGGAAATGAATAAAGTGTAAGGAATTTATACTTTTGAATTGTGCTGAAGACAATAAATACTTATTATCTCATGAATTGCCAAAATAAAAACAAATCTATTTTGAAGGATGTGCAATTAAGGCAATTTCAGAGGTAATGATGATGATGATGATGAAACTTAGTCTCACACTTCGGGCATATTGTCAGGAGGCACAGGCCTTTAAAAAAGTAGTTTGAAAGTACTGGTTAGAAGAAGGACTTGTTAGATTGAAAAGCAGTTGTTCTGTGTCTTCTAGTTAACAATAAAAAACAATGAATCCTTTCCCTATATTGTGCTTTCTTCATATAATCTTCACTATGACAGTTTTAATTAACAATCAAAAATTAAGGTCACTTCTCATGCAGCGAAAAAAGAGTGATGCAAAGAAAAGATTCAAGGAGACAGTGAATCTAAAGAGCTGATGAACCCCATAAACCACAGCCTCCATTACCCTGACACTGTATCTGGATGTTATCTGGCTGCTACTCTTTAACACTCTGGTCAGGATAACAGGAGAAGCTTCAGAGTCAGATGGTCAAAAATATAGATCGCTATGAGGTGAATTGATTCAGTGACTGGGATAATCAGGATGGGAGTGTCAGAGACAGTGCGATTGGCACAGGACAGAGAAGAGTTTAGGTCTGTTGTACATAGGGTCACTATGAGTCGCAAGCGACTCGATGGCACATAACAACAACAACAACAACAACATTCATTGACTAGGGTAATGGGGGTAGGTGTGTCAGAGACAAGATTGGAACAGGATAGAGCAGACTTTAGGTCTGTTGTACACAGGGTCACTATAAGGACACATAACAACAACAACATTCAAAATGAAGAAGAAATAGATCAGACTTACTGAAATGGTAGAGATTAGTGGAACTCTTGAGACTACATTGTTCTTGTTGTTAGGTGTTGTTGAGTTGACTAAGACGCACAGCAATCCTGTGAACAATGGATTGAACTTAGGCCTATGCCATGCCATCTTCATCATCTCTGATAGACTTGAGCCCATTGTTGAAAGTACTGTGTTGAAAAGCATTAGAATGCCTTCAAGACTAGATCTCAATGGCTTGGCTTTGCCTTCAAGACGGAAACTGTCAGCCAAATAACAGACAGGCTTATAAGGGGAACAATAACATCAGAGAGGAAGGAATGTCTCAGAACAAGCAATCGTATGTGACCAAAATTATCCCATTTGTACAAAAGGAAAAGGTTAGAAGAGATAAAGAATGTAAACGAGGAAGCTAAAGAAGTTAAAAAGAATTATTATTATGGGAAATGCAACTAACGTCATAGCTTGCAATGCATATACAACTTACTGAAATGAAACCATTTTACTATGTAAAATTTCACCCAAATTTCAATTTAAGTAAAACGTTTTATTTTAAAAAATTGACATCAGTAATTCAACCTAGCACAGTATGTCAATCTAATACCATATGAGGCTAATTATAATGTTTTTGTTGTTGTTGTGTACCATCTGATTGGAGCTTACCTTCTGATGGGTTTTCAGAGACAGTTAATTGCATGGGAAGAAATTGCCCCTACTTCTGCGGAGCAACTGATGGCTTTGAACCCTTTCCCTCCAGGATTGAAATGCCACTTCTTGCCCCTAGGCCACAAGAGCTACC
>NW_006401751.1:7837-8381 GCF_000299155.1 Elephantulus edwardii
TTCCGTTCATAGGGTCACTATGAGTCGTTTATGAATCAACGGCACCTAAGAACAACAACCCAAATGGAATGATTTTTATGATTTACGAAATAATAAAGGCTACCATTCTCATATAAAAAAAAGAAAAAAATGAAATAGATGTCACGGATAAAGAGACACCTCTCACTTCATGAAATGGGTTTTTTGTTGTGGATGTCTATGACAATAAGAGTTACCCTTTGGGAATAGGTGGAGATAAGACTTAGTTGCTCTTGTTGTTGTTGTTGTTGTAATGTGCCATCGAGTCGCTTGCGACTCATAACGACCCTATGTACAAGAACCCTAAACTCTGCTCTGTCCTGTGCCAATCACACCATCTCCGACACACCCACCCTGATTACCTCAGTCACTGAATCAATCCACCTCATAGGGGGCCTTTCCCTTCTGCGCTGTCCCTCCACCCTCCCAAGCATGATGTCCCTCTCCAAGAACCTGTCCCTCCTTGCAACATGCCCAAAGTATTTTAGACCGGAGCCTTAGAATCCTTGCCTCCAAGGAGCAGCCC
>NW_006401752.1:0-642 GCF_000299155.1 Elephantulus edwardii
ACTCTACCCAGCATGATGTCCCTCTCCAAAGACCTGTCTCTCCTTGCAACATGTCCAAAGTATGTCAGACGAAGCCTCAGAATCTTTGCCTCCAAAGAGTAGCCTGGTTTAACCCTCTCTTGGAGGAATCTGTTTGTTTTCTTAAGCATATATAAGTATACACAATATTTTCTTTATCATTATAGTTTTAAAAAATAAGATTTTGATTTTTTATTGTGATGGATGATGAATTGTTTTTCCATATAGTAATATATGTACATTGTGTTTTATGAAAATAACTTGAGTTTCCACAATGTGAAAATATCCCTCCCACTTCCTCCTTGGCTTTCTCCTTTTCATTTGCAATTTTTCTTACTTCTTTATGCATTAAGCTTTACATCTGTTCAAATGATGCCATTTTGACCTTGTATGGTTTGTTCTAAAAAGTGTATATGCCCATGGTCTTACTGTTTACTTTGCAGGCTTATTTATTATTTGACTGAAGCTTTGAGCCAGGAGGTGAGTTCAGTTTTAGGTTAGCAGAGTGAATAAGGGTTACTGCACTGGTGTTCCAACAGTGTCTATCAAATTAGTAAGTCTAGTGTTCTGTGGATCATATGTTTGTTTTATTTTAATGATTTTGATCACCCTTTGGGCACCATC
>NW_006401752.1:1283-3545 GCF_000299155.1 Elephantulus edwardii
AACTCAAAGGCATCGATTCTTCTTCTGTCATCTTTAGTCATTGTCCCGCTCTCTGATGCATAGCAAGTAATTGTGAAGACCCTGGCTTGGATTTAGAATATTATCTTTGTGGATTAAGTGATGACAGTTGACTTTGGTGTCCCTAAGATTTTGGACTTAAATATTCAGGTCAAATGATTCATAACCTAAATACATTTTAAATAAGTTCTTATAAAACTGTCCCCTTTATTCTTGACAATTCTGTGTAGATCATAGCAAATAATGGCTAATATTGAGAAGAATGGAAGTCTCATTGTACTTAATTATGCTCGTGCAAAACCTATACTTAGACCAATAGGCTATTGTATGAACAGAGCAAGGGAACACTGTAGGGTTTAAAATTAAGGTGTAAGTCTGGTTTATAGCCTTTCTCCATATCTATCCAATCTGTATGCTGAGCAAGTTATTCAAGAAGCTGGCGATGATGCATAAGAATTTGGCATCAGGATTGGAGGTTTTTGTTGTTAGCAACCCTATGAACTGTCAACCTGAACCCTGCCCTGTACTGTGCCATCCTCATCATCTCTTACACATTAGAATATATTGCTTGACGTCATTATGCTAATCTATCTCATTGTGGGTTTTCATTTCTTCCATTGACCCTCCATCTTTCCAGGTATGATGTCCCTCTCCAAAGAACAGTGCTGCTCAGCTATGTCCAAATAATAAAAGGCAAAAGCTTTGCCCTCTTTGCAAGGGCATATGGTTTTGTAAGTGGAAGGGGAAAACTTACAAATGGTTCCTTAACATTAGACAGCTAACTTTTAAATATTTTTTATGATCAATTTAATGAAATAATGCTAGATTTATTATAAAATTCCACTTGTGAGTTATTCATGTTTTTTTAACAAACTTTACCTATTGATTATTTTTTGTTGTTACATATCGTCTGATTCATAGTCACCCTAGGAACAACAGCTCTGAACATTGTCCTAGTCTTATTTTTTTAAAATAAAATGTTTATTTGGGGTACTTTTCAGAACCATACCTATACTGGACACTCCCTCTCTTGATAAATAACTTTTTTAGAGATAGTGTTATAGTCAACAGCATTTTTCTCAGGAAAGTTAAATTGTTGTTGTTGTTAAGTGCCATGGTATCGTGGATGACTCACAGCAACCCTACGAACTAATAGAAGTTAAATAATGTCGTAATTTTCTAATGCCCAACACTGCTGTTCAAAAGCCTAATGGGCAGTCACCTCCTGTGTTATTAACTGCTGCTGAAAACCCACTGCACGGTCCATTATGGATCAGTTTCAACTCAATGGTGAAGAACAAAAACAAACATAAAAAGACATTGTTCTATCATTTCATAAGGATAATTCTAGAAATGAATTAGTTGATTTTTTTAATGGCAAATTTTCACTGAGCCTGTTCAGCATAATAGTTTACCAGTCTTGGGGGGTGAAATGTTATGGTATTATTTTGTATCTTATTATCTTTAAGATTTCTTTTGGTGGTTGTGTTGTTAAGGACCTTCAAGTAGAGTACCACTCCTATTGACCCTATGAACAACAGATCTGAATCTTACTCTTTTCTGTGCCACCTTCCCCATCTCTGTCCTGCTCAAGCCCCTTGGGTAGTTATTGTGTCAATCTATCTCATTGAAAGTCTTTCTCTACCTTTCCCAGCAGGATGTTTTTCTCTAAGGACTGTTTCCTCTTGAAAACATGTTGAAAATAAATGAGGAAAAGCTCCCCATCCTTGCCTCTATGGAACACTTTGATTGCACTTCCTTCAAAATAGATTTATTTGGTCTTTTGGTTGTCCATATTCTAGTCTATACTCTTATTCAACATTACAATGCAAAGGCATCTATTCTTCCTCTGTCCCTCTTACTCATTGTCTAACTTCCACATACAAATGACAGAAATGAAAATACCATATTTTGAATCAGATGCACCTTAGTCTTTAAATTGACATCTATGTTCTTTAGACACAAGAAATCTTAACTCAGTTTAAAGAGTTATGCCTTCAGGTCTTAATTTTTTTCTTCTATTAAGTATCCCACTAAGGCTACTAGAACTTTTGGATTTGCCCCTGATACATTTTCTTCTGGTTTATATTTATCTTTGTTATTTATCACTGTTATTTATTGAACAAAAAAAATTACCTTAGCTATTTCCTTTATAGCTGAAAGCAGGGAATACCAGAGGAATGTCTATCTGTGTTTCATTGACTATGCAAAGGCATTTGACTGTGTAGATCATAACAAACTATG
>NW_006401752.1:4603-5704 GCF_000299155.1 Elephantulus edwardii
CAGAGCGGAGTTTAGGGCTGTTGTACATAGGGTCGCTATGAGTCGCAGGCGACTCAACGGCACATAACAACAACAACAACATTTCCTTTATAAGGATTTCTTACCATAATTTTAACTTTCATCAATGACATAATTTAATTATTCTTTTTTTTTCCTTCTTTGATTATCTCCTTTTGTCGGAGAGGATAATATTCTATTTATTACATGATATTTCTTTTTTTTAAATTGTCCTGAATTTCCTCCAGCATAATAAACCATAAATGTCAGTGAGAGTTTATTATTCTTTTATTCTTTTGAGTGAATTGAGGAGCTCCTTAGTGGTTTAAATGCAATTTTTTTTCAGGCACTAACCAAAAAGTGGTGCTTGGGTTCCAACTAGAGGAAGCTCTGAAGAAGGTTGAGTGGATAAATTTCTGAAAGACCACAATTATTGAAAACTCAAAAAGAACTGGCTGGCACAGAGGAATTTCATTAAACAATGTATGATCAAGAGGCAATGGTGATGAAGGAAGTAGTTCAGGCTGCTCTGAAGGAACTGGGGGGGACTCAACAAAAATACCCTCCAAACCCCACCCCAAGAACTGATGGAATACCAAGTGACATATTTCAGCAAAGAGATGCTGCCCTGGACCTGTTCCCCAAGTTATGCCGAGAAATCTGGAGGGAAAACTATCTGGCCAACTGACTGGAAGAGTTCTGTATTTGTTCCCATTCCGAACTAAAGATAACTCAACACAGTGTGGAAATTTGTGAACACTGTCACGACAAACAAAATACAACTGGAACCATACAACAGGAGAGAACTGCCAGATGTACAGTTTGGGTTTAGAAGAGACTGTAGCATTGGGGGCATCATGCTGTTGTTTTTATATGCCGTTAAGTCACTTGTGAGCCATAGTAACCCCATATACAGCAGCTCTGAAGCCTATCCTATCCTGAGCCACTCTCACTAATTCCAATACAGCAATCCCCAGTGCCCCAGTGACTGTATCAGTCCATCTCATCTAGGACATCATAGCCAACATTAAATGGATCTTGAATGAAAGCAGAAAGTACCAGAGGAATGTTTATCTGTGTTTCATTGACTATGCAAAGGCATTT
>NW_006401752.1:6209-7491 GCF_000299155.1 Elephantulus edwardii
ACTACTAGGCCAATTGACAGCTTCTAGATAGACCAAGAAGAGATTGCAATTGTTGATAACTTTAGTTTGCTTGGCTCCACAATCAACACTATTGGCATCAGCAGTTAGGCAATCAAAAGATGAATTTCACTGGAAAAGTCTGCTGTCAGGAATCTCTCTAGAGTAGTTAAGAACAACAAGGTCAGTCTGGGGACTAAAGTGTGCCTAATCCAGGCCATGGTCTTCTCAATTACTTGCTATGCATCGGAGAGCTGGACAATAATTAAGGGTGACATAAGATTGAGTTGTGGTGCTGGAGAATAGTGGACTGCTAGTAGATAAAAACAGGCCTGTCTTGAAGAGGGTGAAATCAGGCTACTCCTTGGAGGCAAGGTCGTGAATCTCCATCTCACATACTTTGATCACATGAGTAGGAGTGACTAGTCCTTGGAAAAGGACATCATGCTTGGAAGGCTGGAGGGACAGCGCAGGAGAGGAAGACCCAGGATGAAATAGATTGAATCAGTGACTGTGTAGAGGCAATAGAATACATGCAAAAGAACTTGGCTACAATGCCTGAAAGCAGGCAAATAATACTAAGCATGGATGGGATTGAAAGCAGTCTCGGACTTCTGGAGTATGTATGAAAGGGATGTGGAAGTTCTCTCTTAAACAAGGACTATTTCCTAAAGTTTTTGATAAGGTTGTGAAGAGTGCAGTAAGAACTTGTTTATGAGTACAAAGATGTTTTCTCAAAAACTGTTCATGCCTATCTATGCTTTGTTCCATATGTTTAAACATTTATATACCCTATGAGATCATGCTTTCCTGTAAACTTTGATATTTCTGCTAATAAAACAGAGGTTATGCAATCTCTCAATGTCACTTTTTTGAGAGAGCAGTGACCCTCTGAAAACAGACAGTTCTTGCTGGTCTTCTCTCAACTCCATGAACACACTGACAATCGACTGGAGAAATGGGAGTAAGTCTGTCAGAGACAATGAGATTGGCTAAGGATAGGGTAGTATTCAGAGCTGTTGTATATAGGCTCGCTGTTGCAGTTGACTCAATGACATATAATACAAATAACAATTTGTGATATAACATAGCAATTATTATTCCATAAATTTCTGTGGCCTTATTTTTCCCCCACAATTACTTCAGAGCAACTTGAAATTCCTCCTTTATTAACATTGTTTCTTGAGCAAATGCTCCTCCTTGAGATGGTTCTGCGTCAGCCAATTCTTTCTAGTATAGTGATTTTTGTATTCTTTCTTCCTGGATCATTCTTCAATTCCTTCTG
>NW_006401753.1:0-659 GCF_000299155.1 Elephantulus edwardii
TTCAGCAAAGTAGCAGGATACAAGATCAACATACAAAAATCAGTTGGATTTCTCTACAGTGACAAAAAGAATACCGAGCCTGAACTAAGAAAAACAATAGCCTCCACAATAGCAAATCACAAGATTAAATACTTGGGAATAAATTTAACCAGAAGTACAAAGGACCTTTTCCAAGAAAATTACAAAACATTACTACAAGAAACAAAAAGAGACCTGGAGAAGTGGGATAAATTTGAGAACCCAGAAATCAGCCCACCTATCTATGGTCAACTGATTTTTAACAAGGAGATTAAATCAGTTAAGTGGGAAAACGACAGCCTTTTTAACAAATGGTCTTGGCAGAACTGGCAGAAGACTCAAGCAAGATCCACACCTCACTCTATATACAAAAACCAACTCAAGGTGGACCATAGATCTAGGACTAAAACCAAGGACTATAAACTTCATTAAAGAAAAGCTTGGAAGAGCTCTAGTAGTCCTAATCCAAAACATAAACAGTCTTCCAAGTAGCCTTAAAAATCTACAAGCGGGAGAAGAAAAAATAGATGAATGGGACATTCTAAGAATCAAATCTCTATGTACCTCCAAAAACTTCTCCAACAGGGTAAAAAGGGAAGCCACAGACTGGGAAAAAGTATTTGGGAATGACATATAAGGGA
>NW_006401753.1:2146-2672 GCF_000299155.1 Elephantulus edwardii
TTGCCTCGGATTTGGTTTAATTTTCCTCAGCTTTACCTTGAATTTGCATATGAGTAGTTGGTGGTCTGTTCCACAATCAGCTCCTGGCCTAGTTTCCACAGCTGATATTGAACTTCTCCAGCGGTTCTTTGCACACATGTAATCGATCTGATTCCTGTGCATGCCATCAGGTGAAATCCAGGTATATAACCTGCGTTTATGCCCACAAAAATATAAAGGTAAATAATCCAATAGAAAAATGGGCACAGGATATGAACAGACACTTCACCAAAGACATTCAGATGGCCAACAGGCACGTGAAGAAATGTTCAAAATCCCTGGCTCTAAGAGAGATGCAAATCAAAACAACTATGTGATATCATCTCATCCCAGTCAGAATAGCAAAATTTAACAGAACAGTGAGCAACAAATGTTGGCGAAGTTGTGGAGAAACTGGAACCCTTATTCTCTGTTGGTGGGAGTGTAAAATATTGCAATCCCTGTGGAAGGCAGTATGGTGCTTTCTCAAAAAGTTGAAAATAGAGAT
>NW_006401753.1:5337-5916 GCF_000299155.1 Elephantulus edwardii
GTTAGCAGCTAAGCACATTAACTAACCATTTGTGACACCTTAAGCATAGGTGCATATAGAAACCACAGTACAAGTATTATAGTAAGTATGGTGAAGTGAAATGGCTGCCATTTTATCTTCTAACTTGTGTTTTATCTTTGTTTTCTGACTGGTAACTATATATGCTTAAACAGAAAGATAGAAGATGTAAATTTTGAAGGGCTTTTTCTAAGATCTTGGGAATCAGAGCCGTCTCTCACCAGCTATATGACTCTAAGCAAATGACTTTACTTGCCTCTATGCATTAGTTTCCCTGTCTATAGCTCTGGTGACATAGTGGCAAGAAGCTTCACTGCAATCCTGAAGGTATACGTTTGAGGCCATCAACTTCTCTACAGAAGAAGGATGAGCAATCTCCTCTCATGTGATTAACTGCCTCTGAAAACCTGCTGGTTTGGACAGTTGCAGCCGGAGTGCTCTTTGGAGATAAGGACGATGAGGCTTTGCCTCACATTCTTCAAGCATCTTGCTAGGAGGAACTATTCCTTGGAGGTGTGTATAATGCTGAGAAGGATGGAGGGTAGGCAAGGAGAGGAAGAC
>NW_006401753.1:6841-7368 GCF_000299155.1 Elephantulus edwardii
ATGAGTTGTTTCCAACTCTATCATACACAACAAAATAGTTTCCAAAGGATTCTTACACAATCATAGTCTTATAGAAATACAATATTAAAGGATCATTGCTGTTGTTGTTACATTTCATTGAGTGCCTTGTGACTTATAGCAACCTTATGCACAATAGCTCTGAAACTTGCCCTGTCCTGAGTCAGTCTCACTAACTCTGACATACATACCTCCATTGCCCTAGTTTCTATAACAATCCATCTCATCTAGGGTCTTCCTCTCCTGCTCTGTCCCTCTACCCTTCCAAGCATAAGAGTCCTTCTCCAAGGTCCTTTCCTATCCTTCTCCAAGGATTAGTCCCTTCTGGCCACATGCCCAACTCATGTGAGATGGAGCTTCAAAATCCTAGTCTCTAAAGAGAAACTTGGTTTCACCCTCTCCAAGACACACCTATGTTTTCTTGGTGGTTCATGCTATGTTCAAGACTCTTCTCCAGCACTGCAACTCAAAGGCCTCCATTCTTCTTCTGTTAGATTATATAAAATACA
>NW_006401754.1:0-7505 GCF_000299155.1 Elephantulus edwardii
TATCTGAGAGGCTGGGCTCTATGAGGAGAATTGTGGCATCAGGATTGGTGGAAGGTCTATTAACAATCTCCGTTATGCAGATGACAAAACCCTGCTTGCTGAAACTGAGGAGGACCTCATACAAAACATGTACTAGGCCACAAAAAAAATTAATAATAAATTTCAAAAGCTCAAAATATTAAAGGAGTATATCTGACAACAATGGAATTAAATTAGAAATCAATAGGAATAAGAGACCTAGAAAAGTCAAAACAACTGGAATTAAACAATGTCCTCCTAAATAACTCACAGATCCAAGAACCAACCAGAAGGGAAACTGGAAAATATTTCAAACAAAATACAAATACACTGCTGGGGAAAAACCAAGACAAACAAAAACCAAACAACCAAGCTCTCCGCAAACTAGGAATAAAATGGTACTTTTCTCAACTTGATAAAGTGTAAATAAAAAAAGCTGTAACTTACAACATACTTAATGGTAAAAGACTGTTTTCTTCCCAAGATTAGAAACAAGACAAGGATTATGCTCTCACTCTTTTATTCATTACCAACACTGTAAGTTTCAATTAGCATAAAGGGCGAGAAAAAGAAATAAAAGGCATTCACTTAGGAAGCAAGAAATCAAATTGTCTTTATTAACAGATGGCATGATCAGCTAGGAGAAAAATCAGATGATTTTGGAAAAGAAGCTATTGTACAAAGATTCACTTCACAGTAAAACAATTATGCCTACTCCTCCTCATTGACTATCCTGTTTTTTCACTCCTCTCAATGTTATAACAATAGTTAAAAATCTACTGTCTGACAATTTTGTGTATTAACAAAGTATACCTGGCAGTGACAAATGCCCAAAAGCAAGTCAAGAGTAGCAAAGGCTGTGATGACTAAGGGAACGTGTCCACTTGATCATCGTGGCCAGGACATGATTCTCTGTGGCGAGCAGTTATATATGTAACGTGACAGTTATGTAATAATGTAGCTTGGCAGATATATAGTAATGTACTTTGGAAGTTATATAACGATGCACTTGGCAGTAATGTATGATCTGATGTGGTCATACTCAATACATTTTCAAATAACACTAATTTTATCACAATGACCTAGTCTTTGAAATCTAACTATGTTAATAAGTGATGACTGAGTACAATAGTATTTGTTACCAATGGATAATATTTAACCTTTCAAGAATCAGTATTTGGAAAACTTTTATCTGCCACCATGAACTTTTTCTTTAACTCAATACTTAAAGAATTCTTTGATGAGACCAGATGGGACATTAACAAAGATGATTTTTTTTAAATATTGAATAATAAAGTATGTTAATAGTTAGAAGGTATGAAAAACTCAGTGAAATAACATTTTCCAAATAACCAATGTATCATACTGTGAATCATGGAATGGAAAAGATCAATGGATTTTAATATGATATTATGAAAAGTTCTCTGATATGGTTTCAGATTCTATAATTAGCATTACTTCCACTTGCTGAATTTCTGTATAACAAAAAATATATTACACCTTTTATTTAGAACTACTTGTAACCAAACAATATATGTTGTTGTTGTTGTTATGTGCCATCGAGTCGCTTGCGACTCATAGCGACCCTATGTATAAGAGCTCTATACGCTCTTCTATCCTGTGCCAACCTAGCCATTTCAAACGCACTTATTCCCACTCTCTAGTCACAGAACCGATCCATCTCATCAAAGGTCTTCCTCTCCTTCGCCGCCCCTCCACTCTGCCAAACATGATGCCCCTCTCCAAGGACCAGTCCCTCCTTGCAACACGCCCAAAATATGTAAGACAAAGCTTCAGAATCCTTGACTCCAGGGAATAGTCTGGCTTCACCCTCTCCTGGACAAACCTGTTTGTTCTCCTAGCAGTCCATGGTATATTCAACACTCTTCTCCAGCAACACAGCTCAAAGGAATCAATTCTCTTTTTATCAACCCTATTCACTGTCCATCTCTCTGATGCATAGCACGTAATTGCGAAGACTATAGCCCGGATCAGGCGCACCTTAGTCTCCAGCCTAACATCGTTGCTCTTCAGTACTCTTGAGAGGTCCCTCACAGTCGACTTTCCCAGTGCAATTAGTCTCTTGATTTCCTGGCTGCTGTTACCAAAAGTGTTGACTGTGGAGCCAAGTAAACTAAAACTGTTAACTATCTCAATCTCTTCACCATCCATACTGATGCTGCCAATTGGCCCAGTGGTTAGAATCTTTGTTTTCTTGATGTTGAGCTTCAGTCCATATAGGAGGTTGTACATTTTTTATGTACAAAATATACATAACTCACATAAACAAAAACTTTGAATCCTCACTAAAATTGAAGAGTTTGAAGATATCTTGAGACCAGAAAGTTTAACAACTGATGTGGTAGATACTAGAATAGTATCTTTTAATACGTAAGAGAAGATGAGATCTGATAGGGACTAGTTTTGGATAGATGCACAAAGAATTCACCCATGATAAAAGGAAATGAGAGCTTGTCGGCACAGATGCTGATAGGTAAACAGATGAGGTGGCAAGAGTCTGAGACATTACAAGGAACTCACTCCCTAAAGCAGTGAAGAAAATTAACGTTCAAGAGCTACATTTTAAAGACGTAACATACAGGAAGCTCCCAACCATCACCTGTACCCCTCGAAATCTTAAAAAGAATCAACTGAAATGATCAAGGTCAAAAACAAAGGGTATCCTTTAGGATCATCTGAGTTGTTTTTCCAGAACTTTAAATATATTTTGAAAGAGAAATAAGAGGACAGGAAGGGATAGTTCAAGGCAGGAATAAAGGATCTGTGGACCTCAGCAAAAGACAAGCAAACCGACTTATTATTATTGTTGTGATTAGAGCAGAGGATGAGCTAAGAGGACTTAAGAACAATTAAGAAAAGGTTAGGAAAGGTGAAGAGAAAGCAAAACTACAAAAAATCTCAAGCTTACCTATCTACTCCATCCCAGCGATATCCAGGCCAGATATTGAATCTGTTGGGAGGTGCCGGACCATTGTAACGAGGTCTCACTAGAGGAGAAAGGGAAAATAATCTGGTTAACTATATCATGAAATTCAGAGCTCATTGCCATTGGGGAAAAAAATTCTAGGCAAAAATATCTATTCAACTGAATGCAAATTCCCAAACACAAGGAACATAAAACTGTATATGGAAAATGGTAGCAGTGGCAAAGTCTAACAGGAGAGCAAGCAATAAATGTTGGAGAAGATGCAGAAAGGTGGGAACTCCCAAATACTTTTGGTAGGATGATAAAATGGTACAGTTGCTCTGGAAGACAGTTTGGTGTTTCCTCAAAAGCCGAACACAGAAATTCCATATGGCCAAGCTATTCCACTGCAAGGAATATAATCCCAAAAAAATTAAAACGGAGACACAAATGCAGATTTGTACACCAATGTTCACAGTGGCATTATTCACCATAGCAAGAACATGGAAACAGCCCAAATGTCCAACCACAATCAAATGGACTGAGAAATGGTGGTTCATTCACATAAATGGAATGCTATGTAGTACACAGGAGCAATGATTTTGAAAATTACTATATAACTTGGAAGGAACTGAAGAACATTACAAGGAGTGAACTTAGTCTCATAAGAACAAATACCGTGTAAGACCATTATTGTAGAAATAGAAAGATAACTAGTAAAAAGTGTATGAGGATCCAAGGTGGGGAATGGTAGGAGCAGACGGGTGAGAATAGACAGGGAGAAAATCATAGGGTCACAAAATTTGGTAAGTGGAGTGGGGACGGTAAAGGAAAGGGAAGGTCCAGTGGGGATGTAGAAAGAGTAATAAAGGGCATAGTTGAGTGATGATTTTATAAAACATAATAAATAGAAATGATTACATGAAACACAACAGGAATGCAAGATAGTATGAAACACAATGTATACAAACTTTGTAAGCAAACCAATATAAAATAAAAATTTTAAAAAACCAAACCAAAAATGAACAAACAAAATTGGGAAAGCCTTTGCACATAGCTATTGTATCATTACCCTAATGACTCTCTCATCATACAACCATTTCTTCATCTCTGATGGCTCTGGAAGTCCTACCTTTCTTATTCTTGTTCTCCTTGGCCTTGTTCTTTTTAATGAAGTTAGCCATGGGATCTCCGTCTCTCTCTTGTTCTCTCAGCATCCGATCCAAGTCTTCATCATCAATGTAGCGCGCCAATGGCTTTTGCATCTCCTTCACTGCATCCTCCACATTCTGCTGCTGCTGGCGACTCTGGGCAAGCCTGGGCAAAAATAACCAAAAGTGTATGATATCCCATTAAACATGTCCACTTCTACACTGAGTGGACCACACTGCTACATTTAGAAAACCTCTGCTTCCTAGCACCATAAGCCCAAGTACTGAAACAGCAGAATTCCTCAGCATGAAATAGTATTTTAGGAAGACAATTCAGCACAATGAATTTCCTATTCCTAATAGCAGCACTGAAGGCAGGAAAATGAAGTAGCCGGTAAGAGCACGCAGAAAGGCCTGGCTACAGCCTCTGTCATCTTCCTTTCCTACTCAGGGATTCTCTTACCCTTTTCCCCACTGGGCATAGAGTTCATCTCTCTCTGTGTCCTTCTCTGCTTTTCGCCTTTGCTCCAAACGTTCCAGTTTCAAGTTCCTCTTACGACCAGACTTATCCCGAAACACAGTTTCAGCATACTGGAATCCAGCTGCAACGGAAAATTGCATTTTTTTTTAAGATTAATACCAGTATCAAAATCAGAAATCATATTACTAATAGGTAAAAGCAACCATTTGAGATTCTGAAGGCGCAAAATAATTTGCAGTCAGACCACAAATAGTTTCTACTGATCTGTACGTACATATTAGCAATGTTCTTTAAAATGGACATTTTTTAGTGGGGGAAAAGGCTACTCAGATCCACTGAGAAATTAAAATAATGCATAAAACAAGAGCTGAAATTTAATAGCAACCAAGAGATCAGGTATACTAAGCTACATTGAACACATAATAAGTGAAAACTACATTAAGTGTGACGGCTTAGTGCCACGGAATTATACTGCCAACCCAGGAAGAGAGTCCAAATCCATCAACTGTTCCAGGGTAGAAAGATGGGAAATCTCATATACAACTTACTGGATCTGGATACTTACTGGAGTGTCAGTTCTAACTCAAAAGCAACATTAGTCTAGACTGATCTCTGCATGCTCATCTTTTTACCTTCAAATTCCATGGTTTCTTGGTCCCGCTTCTTGAGTTCTTGCTGCTCTTGCTGTATATCTGTTAACACCAATCCCGTTTTGGCTCCAGACAACATGTGTGCAGCCTATTCAAAGAAAATGACAGCAATCAACATTAATACGGCAATGAGATGAGGCTGTATGGCTTAAGGGATACACACAATCAGTATTATTCTTGTGCGACAACCATCGAAACACAAACTCTGCACTGGAAACTCAAGCTTCACTGTCAAAGAGAACTAGCTACTCCTCGAGAGAAAAACGGGCAATTTCTTCTCTCAATTTAAAGCCTCTAAAATCCAATGGACAATCAGGTGAGTCATTTCTGACTCAATGGCAGTAAGTTTGAGTTTTCTGCATTTACTTGGTTTTTGTTTTTTTTACTCTACCAAGAGCTAGGGGGAGCTCTGATGGCTTAATGGGTAAGGAGTTGTGCTGCCAATCCAAAGGCACATGGTTCAAATCCACCAGATCCTCTGTGGTAGCACAAAGTCCAATCTCCTCTTGTGTGGTTCACAACCGGCTGGAGGATCAGCTTTGAGTCAGTTCCAAGTTAATAAAAACACTAAGAGCTACACCACATAATAACACTAAGAGCTACCGCTGACTCTTGTGGCTTGTATCTCTGGAACTTATACAAAAGTCGAGAAGAAGTGTTACTCTACGAGAAGAATTAACTCATGAAAATACCCACCTTTCCAGGAGGCCGACTCCTTCGAGGTGGAGACAGATCAGAATCAGAAGATTTGGTCCTCTGTTTCCTTCTTGGTGGAGAGAGGTCAGAATCGGAGCTCCGATGTCTAGGCCTATTCCGTGGAGGTGATAAATCTGAACCAGAATCCTGGGGCCCTGGACTTTGTTTACGTTTAAGCCGTGGAGGAGAAAGATCTGAATCAGAGGCTTTCCAGCTGTCACGTGGGCAGGAAGAAGAATCCAAAGTGTGACTCTGATGTTTCCTGGGGGGAAAGTCTAAAATGAAGGAACAATTATTTAATCTCATTCGTGGATTTTAAGAAACCCAATTTACCAAACTAGTGCTCAATATCCACTTAGTCTTCTGAAAAAAAAAAAAACTATCACTAAACTAAACACAACGCTCTTGGTACCAGCAGCCAGGAAATCAAAGACAAATTGCACTGGAGAAGTCTGCTGTCAGGGACCTCTCCAGAGTACTGACAAGCAACAATATCATTCTGGAGAGACTAAGGTGTGCCTGATCCAGGCCATAGTCTTTGCAATTACTTGCTATACATCAGAAAGCTGGACAATGACTAGGGATAATACTAAGAGAATTGATGCCTTTGAGCTGTGGTGCTGAAGAGTACTGAATATACCATGGACTTCCAGGAGACCAAACAGATTCATCCTGGAGAGGGTGAGGCAAGAATTATGACGCTTTGTCTGACATATTTTGGGCATGTTGCAAGGAGGGACCAGTCCCTGGAGAGGGACATCATGCTTGCGAGGTTAGAGACAGCGCAAGATCTTGATGGGATGGATTGACTCAGTGGCAGGGGTAACGGGTGTAGGTATGTCAGAGATGATATAGTCAAAGTTGCTGTACATAGGGTTGTTATGAGTCACAACAACTCAACAGCACATAACAAAAATCTAAACACAACTATGTAGAAGGGTACTCAGACCAACTTTTAATACCCAAGTGACTAGGGGCTGTGAGTGAGTAGTGAGATCATACTCATCTGTCTTCTTTACCCACTCATGAGCAAAAAACCACACACACTCAGCCGTCAGTGTAGTGATAAAAGTTAGAAATGTCTACAATACATTCTGATGACTTCTGACTAAAAGGTAACCACATATTTTAACTTCATTTTTAAAGGTTAAAATACTATTTAGAGGAGACAAAAGTTGAAGTGAAACAACTTCTAGATGATCACAAATCACCTCCCAAGAAGCAATCCAGCACCCATTCTGACAATATTGAAAATGTTCATGCTCAAAAATCTGATTCAGCAAATCAACATTTATTTCGTTTCCTAAGGAAACAAAACCCTATGTACAACAGAACACATTTAGATAACAGAAACGGCAAAGGAGGTTGAGTTTTCAAGTATGGAAATACAAAGGAAGAGGAACTGTTGTAAGCAGACATTGGTGATTGGGACAAGGAATGTGAGAACCATGAATGTAGGAAAATGAGATATCGTTAAGGAAGAAATGGAATGCATAAATATTGACATACTAGGCATTGGTGAGATGAGATGGACTGGCATGGGGCATTTTGAGTCGGATGACCATATGATATATTACTCTGGA
>NW_006401755.1:0-1776 GCF_000299155.1 Elephantulus edwardii
TCTATATAATGACTCAGTATATTCCTTCCATCTTCTTTTAATACTTCCTGGATCATTTAATATTCTGCCCAATGCATCCTTGATTACAGCAATTCTAGGTTTCGATATAATATATAGAATTGATAAAAGGAGTCAGATATATATTTGTAGTTAAAGTTTGGAAGTGCAATTGTTTTAGATGAAAGGTTAACTCCTGCAGCTAATACATATGAACCAGAATAAAAAACAGGAGAGGAGATTATTTTTTACTTTTTTAAGCACAAGTCTACATGATAAACTAAAAAAATTCTTATATTGTTGTTACTATGTGCCGTTAAGTCACTTGTATCTCATAGCAACCCTGTGTATGACAGTTTTGA
The DNA here is from genome assembly GCF_000299155.1 of Elephantulus edwardii. NCBI lineage: Eukaryota > Metazoa > Chordata > Mammalia > Macroscelidea > Macroscelididae > Elephantulus > Elephantulus edwardii. The sequence continues at coordinate 360 of NW_006401755.1, forward strand.
ACTCTATTCTGAGTCAACTTCACCATCTCTGATACATCCACTCCCATTACTTCAGTCACTGAGTCAATTCATCTCGTCAAAGGTCTCTTTCTCTTGTACTGTCCCTCCGCACTTCCAAGCATGTTGTCCCTCTCCATGGACCAGTTTCTCCTTGTAACATGGCCAAAATACGTCAGACGAAGCTTCCGAGTCTTTGCCTCCAAGGAGCACCTGGTCTCACCCTGTCCAGGTGAAAACCTGTTTTTTCTCCTAGCAGTCAATACTCTTCTCCAACACCACAGCTCAAAGACATCAATTCTCTTTCTATTATCTCTAGTCATTTTCCAGCTCTCTGATGCATAGCAAATGATTGCAAAGACCAGGGTCTGTAGCAGGAGCATCTTAGTCTCCAGATTGATATCATTTCTCTTCAGTACTTTGGAGAGGTCTCTGACAGCAGATGTTCCCAATTAATTCATCTTTTGATTTCCTGACTGCTAGTGCCAAGAGTGTTGATTATGGAGCCAAACAAGCTGAAGCTGCTAACGATCTCAATCTCTTCACCATCTATCATGATGCTGCTAATTGGCCCAGTGGTAAGTCTTTGTTTTCTTGCTATTGAGTTTATATTGAAGGCTGCTGTCCTTGACCTTCTGCAACAAGCACTTCAGGTCCTCCTCGGTTTCAGCAAACAAAGTTGTGTCATCTACATAACACAGATTATTGATGAGTCTTCCTCCTGATGCCACATTTTTCCTCATAAAACCCAGCCTCCCAGATAATTATATATAAATTGAAAACGTATGGAGATAGGACACTTCTCTGGTGTACGTACAGCCTTCCCAATTTTGAACCATGCAGGGTCTTCTGCTCTGTTCTTATAACTGATGTGAAACCGGCTCAAAGGTATCAAAACTGGTATTCAATTCCAATAATATTTTCAATGATCAATGTGCCTTCTTTGCTTCACATATGCTTTTTAATTAAAGCTTTTCTTGACTAACCATTTTTGTTTATCTTGCTTATTCCTTTGTTTTCAAAATCCAGATTTATAAATTTTATCAATACAAAATTGTCTTGTATGCCACCATTTTATTAATTTTCATATTGTGGGTCCTGGAGAGGGTTAAACCAGGCTATTCCTTGGAGGCAAGGATTCTGGGGCTTCGTCTGACATACATTGGACATGTTGTAAGGAGAGACAGGTCTTTAGAGAGGGACACCATGCTTGGGAGGGTGGAGGGACAGTGCAGGAGGGGAAGACCGTCTATGAGGTGGATTGATTCAGTGACTGGGGTAATCGGGATGGGTGTGTCAGAGGCAATGCGATTGGCACAGCATAGAGCAGGGTTTAGGGCTGTTGTACATAGGGTTGCTATGGGTCGCAAACGACTAGACGGCACATTAATATCTAGGGACTAGAAAGAGTCTCTACCCT
>NW_006401755.1:1876-6211 GCF_000299155.1 Elephantulus edwardii
TGTGATCCCTAAAGCACGTGGTTCAAGGCCACTAGCTGCTGCATGGAAGAAGGATAAACAATCTCCTCTTGTATGATTAACTGCCTCCAAAAATCTGCCAAAGGGTTGGCTATGGATTGGTTCTCACTCTACAGTACACAATAACAAGGACATGAATAAGGGTATGAAGATCTGCTCATACACATGGAGCCTAGAAGGCCCCTCTGAGAAGGCTGATGTTTTACAATGTGGAAAAAAGCTTGCATAGCTGGAAAACTAGGGTTAGGAATAGATGGCCTATTATAACAGAATACTGTAAAGTGAGTGATTTTAAAGACTAGAGTTTATTTTTTCACAGTTCTGGAGGTTGAATGTCTGCATTCAGTGTGTTGGCAGAGCTATGTTCTCAGTTCATTTTTGTGAAAAATCCGTCATATTTTTTCCTATTTTGCTTTGTTTTCCTCCCTTGATTTTCAGCTACATCCCTGCATTTCTTTGACATTAGAAGCATCTTTACATGGTAATTTCTCCCTATGTATGACCTTGAAAGTTTGTGATTATTTTTATGAAAACACATAGAAAAGTTTAGGACTAAGGATAAAATTAATCTAATACACTTAACTTTGTAGTATTTTTAAAGAAACTCCAAATTAATATTTACAAGTACACATCACAAAGTCATGTTTCAAAATAATTTTTGAAAGAAACCATTTAATTCACAATATGGTCTCATGTCTTTTGGTTATCATCCACTGTAAATAAAACACACGGAAAGAACCATAGGCATGTAATGGAGGTATTTCAGACAAACATATGTTGAAAACACATAAATGTAAAATGAACATAGTTCAGTCAGAAAGAAATTCAACATCAGAAGTGTTTTCCATAATATGATGATAAGGCACTGCAAAAATCTCTAGCAAAGATATGTGTTTATTTTCTTAAAACAAGAATGGGAAATATGAGTCGTTCCAACTTGATGGTACATAAGAACACTGATAACTCCTAGGGGCAGAGGGGACTCACTAACATCAAGAAGGAACTGCCAGGAGTTGAGTGCATCTTTTTGAACTCCAGTCCTTTCAAGAAGAGGTTCCCCCGACACACCAACACACATGGAGATCTTCAGGGAATGGCTGGCCTATAGATGTTAAAGGAAAAAAGGACTTTTTCCAGAACTGACAGAGAAGGAGAGCCTCCCCTAAAGCTGGATAGCCGAAAGAGCAAACAGCTCCCAGATGCATAGCAAGTGATTGGAAAGACTACGGTCTGAATCAGAAATACCTCGGTCCTCAAAATGACATCATTACCCCTCAGTAATTTGAAGAGGTTCCTGACTGTAGACTTTCTTAGTGCAGTATGTCTCATGATCTCCTGGCTGCTGGTAGCAAATGCATTGATTGTGGATCCAAGGACGATGAAGCTGTTGACAGTTTCAATCTCCTCTCCATCGATTATGATGTTGCCTATCGGTCCAGTAATGAGAATTTTTGTTTTCTCAACATTGGGATGCAATTCATACCACAGTCTGCTTTCTTTGATAGCCTGCAACAAGTGCTTCAAATTCTCTTCACTTTAAGCAAGAGTGGCCGGTCAGGAGGAGCTTCATGTGACTCAACATAAAATAGCATCGGTCGCAGCCAATCTGTTCTGTGTCCTGTTCTCTCAATTGCCCACGCGGCCAGTGCTGTGGTTCAGGCGGACTGAAACTTGTCGGCAGTTAGTCTACAGTTTCAAAGGCGACGTGGACCACATACGCCTCTTCCTTTGACTGAGAAATCTTACAGATCAAACGAAACCAAGGAACCTGGACTTTTCCATCCGCATCAGCAACATCACCCCAGCCGACACCGGCACCTACTTCTGTGCCTGCTCTCCTAGTACCTAAACCACAGCCTTGCTGGCCTTGACACTGTCTTTAGTGAGAGAGGCGGGATTCGAACTGGCCAGCTATAAACCTGCCAGATAGCCTTGCCAAGAGGTTAGCCAGTTGGAAAAGATCAGCTAGAGAGAAAAAAAAAATCCTTTCAATGAGAAGCATTTAGGCAGTAACCACTACAACTGGCCTGAGTAGGCCAGAGCTCTGATTTGTTGTTCATAGACAGGGTCATTATGTGTCTTAGTCCACTTGATGGCACCTACCAACAACAGTGTGGCCACTCAGGGGACAGTGACACCTGATGGCTACCAGCCATGTGAGGACATGGAGGATCAGGTCAGACTCAGACTCAGCCTAAAATGCCGTGTCCATTCTTCTGCTCACTGACTCTGTGAGTCTCCTTCACGTCTCTCCCCTCTGCATCCTGCTCTGTGACACGAGGACAGTAGTCCCTCTGTCCAGCGTAATTAGCAGGATTAGAGAAGAGTCTGTAGAAGAGTGTGAACAGTGATGTCACACATGTATCGCTCATGGTGACTGTTACAAATGCTCCTTCTTGTAGCTAAGCCCTCTGCCCTCGTGGTATCGAGCCCCACAACGAGGGTCACTTCTGGGCACAGAGTGAGCTTCACCTGCTAGTCCCATGGCTTCTACCCCCAAGATATCATTCTGAAGTGGTTCAAAAACAGGAATGAGCTACTGACCCACCAGGAAAAGGTGGTCCCACCGGGCAACGGTGTCTCCTACAGCGTCTCCAGCACAGCCCAGGTGATGCTGACCTAGGATGACGTCCACAGCCAGGTCATCTGTGAGGTGGCCCACATGACCCTACAGGGCTCTCTCCATGGGATGGCCAACTTGGCTGAGACCATCTGAGGTAGACGACACTCACATCCAGCCCAGACCCTCACCCTGTTTTCTCACTACTGACCAGCCTAATTCCCAACACCTGTACCATCATCTACCCTCCATCAATCCTGCTGCTCAACAATCTCAACTATTGTTATGTTAATAGCAGTATCCAGTCAAGGACCTTCCAGGTGCCAAGCATAGAGCTAGGTAACATTTCTTTCACCAAGAGTAGCAGCAATAATTGCACATTGACTACAAGCCAAGCTAATATGTCCTTGAGGATTTTATTTTGCTTGCGAATATTACACTCTGAGGGAATATAAGTGACTGGGCCTGTTTTTTATTGCTATTGCCCTACTAGAAGCTGTCATTCTGTGAGTCTGTCCTGTGTGCCGGTCACTGGTGACATTAGTCATTAGGTTCTCAGCTCTCAAGCTCCCTCTGTGATCTATGTGCTCCATAAGGTCAGAGCTTCTGCTCTGTGCTCTTTCACTTCCACCAACGTTGGAGATTACACAGTTAGCCCAACGGAACCAGGTGAATGTCACCTGCCAGGTGAAGAAGTTCTACCCCAAGAGCCTACAGTTGACCTGGTTGGAGAATGAATTGTGTCCCAAGTACATTCAGCCTCGATCCTCACTGAGGACAAGGATGGGACCTATAACCTGAAGAGCTGGACCCTGGTGAAGTCATCTGCCCTCGGGGAGGGATGTGGTGCTCACCTGCCACATGGTTCATGATGGGTAGACAGCAGTCACCAAGCAACTGACCCTGAAGGTCACTGTCCCCATGTGGTCCAAGAGCACAGATGCACCGTTGGCTCCTTCCTTCCATCTTGGATGACCCAGACTGAAAGAAAGTGCCAGATGGAATCTCCGCAGACCTGACTCTGTGTGCTTCCCTGTCCTGGACACTTGTTGCCCACACTCTTTACTTGTCATTCCTCAGTCTTTCGTGCCGTTGAGACTGGGTCTTGGGAATTGACTGTGAGGATGACTCACTCCACTGTCCTAGAAATGAGGAAAAATTCAAGATGAGTAAACATCTAGAGGTGTCTCTTTGGATGCTGTGGAGCTTCGTCCTAAAGCATATACATGTCTGTTCTCTGAATTCTCATCTTGTGATTCTTACACATTCCTGACTAACCAGCCTGCCTTCTGAACATAAATGGATTCTCATCCTTAATTTAAAAAGAGAAAATACTCTCTTCTCCCTCTTTACCCAAATGCCCTACTCCTCCAACCCAGAAGACTTCCCCTCCCCTTTGTGAAGGGAATGCTGGTTTTTGTATCACCCACCTCTTTACCTATCCTGTTGTTCATAGTGCAAAAGCTATGAAAATCCAAAAGCTTTTTATACCTTGTATTTAATTCTAATATTAAAATACTTATTAAAAAACAAGAATGGGGAATAAACCTGAAGTTAACCATCTTCATATCTTTGTCTCTGAAGTAGTTCTTTGTAATATTGTTTACTAAGCTCTGTTCTTATTTTATTTTAGTTTGAGTGAATACTAATAGCAGATTAATTTTCCATTAAAATTAGTTGTTCTTTACCCAAAGAACTTTCAGTACTTTCAACATTATTATCCATTCAGGAGCTCTGGTAGTACAGCTATTATATCA
>NW_006401755.1:6780-7552 GCF_000299155.1 Elephantulus edwardii
AGAATCAAGTCTAGAGAGAAATTACAATAGGGTTTTTTGATTGTTTGTAGTTTTAGTACTCATTCTAGTTGAATTAGAGCTGGTGACTTGGTGACCAGGATCTGTGTTTTCAACCTAAATGCATAGGGTTAAAGTTCTTCAGCTACTTCTCAAGAGAAATATGAGAAATCTTCTATGTGATTTACTGCCTGTGAAAACATTGGATGTTCATCTCTAGTTGTTTCCAAATCAACAGCACACATCAATGAGAAGTCTGGTTGAATCAGACTGCAAGATGAAATATTTTATTTGACCATTTATTTTCTGCTTCAGTTAAAGTGTACAACAGGTAACCTTTTACAACATCGTAAAAGTTATACTCTCTATTTATGGTTACTGTAAGACAGAATCACCTCTACAATTGTTTTTGTTATTAGATATTATCAATTCAACTCTTACAAATAGTAATCCTATTAACAACAGATCTGAAACTTGCCTTGTCTTTCACCATCCTCATGATCTCAGATATATACTAGCTTTTGTTATAGCCACTGTGTCATTCTGTCTTGTCAAGGGTTTTCCTCTCTTAGTTTTATTTCTGTCATCCTTAAAATTGCTAACTTCCAGATGCATAGGAAGCAATTTAAAATATCATGGCTTGCATTAGGTACACTTTGGACTTTAAGTTAATATGCTTGCTCTTTAGTACTTTGGGGAAGTCCTTGATAGTTTCAATTATTGACCTTCAAGTCAAATTTTCCCAACATACGTTTTTAATATGTATCTTCACTGA
>NW_006401756.1:0-5851 GCF_000299155.1 Elephantulus edwardii
GATATATGATTGAGTATTATGGTTAGTACAGGAATCCAGAATTAAGGTTGCATAGAGAAGTGTACTCGGGGTGGCGGTTGGGGGGAAGGCACGTGGGAATTGTATACTAATGAAGGAATTTTTTTTCTTTTCTTTTCTCTCTTCGGAGGGGGAAGTGAGCTGGTGGGGAGGGGTGGGCAGGTAGAAAATTGCGGCAATGAATGAATGGATATCCAAAACCTCTGTAAAAAAAAAAAATCTCCACTGAAGCGCATCTAGATGGTATTTTAAATTTTATATTTGAATTCTGATTAAAAAAAAAAAGAAAGGGAGACAGAGACTACTGATTTTCAATTGCGTTTTATATTCAGGATCCCTTAAGACAAAGCATTTTCTTCCTGCCCCAGTTCTGATTTATTTTCATATTCTTCCACTACTCTGATCTCCAGGCTTCCCTGGGGTATCCTGAGGATGCATTCCCTATAAAATGGGACCTCTTTTCACATAAGTTATCAGCACAGATTCAACCCACCTAGAGGAATATATAAAAAAAGCGACTGGGGAAAAATAGTGAACACTGCATTGAAACAGATGAGGGAAAGAACTATTGAAAAGGAATACATGATTAGATATTATCTGTATGACAACAGTCCAGAATTAGAGGTGCATAGCACAGTGGATGGGGGAAGGGAGGAAACTGTGCAACAATGAAAGAACCTTTTTAAGGAGAAAAGTGCACTAGGGGGAGCGACGAAAATGCACAACAGTGAATGAATGGTAATCCAAGTTTTCTATAAATTTTTGTTAAAGTGTCAATAAAAAAATTTTCAAAAAGAAATGTAACCAGAGAAAATGAGTTGGACAAATTCTGTGAAATGTGAATTTATCTGAAGGAGGTAATTGTCTCTCCTCAAAATCACTACATGAAATATAATTATCATCATAAATCTTAAAAAAATACTATACATGAAGCTTATTTTAGAAAAAGAGTACAGATGAATCACTAAATAGTTTATGGTTATGCTTTTATTGATTTATGACTCACCATGTACTTCTGTCTTTCAGGCAAAAATAATGTCTTTCCTTGTAGGTGATTTGCTCTATTAGACTTCACGGGGGGAAAGGGTTCTTTGCTTTATATTTCACTCTGACAGGGTAATGGCTCTTGTTCTGCTTTTGAGAAGTGACTGCGATGCTCACTTGGGAAGACGCATTAACTTTTCAAACTATATAAACTCCATTTATAAAATTACATCTTCTAGAGCATTATTATCTCAAAGAGTTAATGCTTTCTTCTCTGCATTAGGATCTTACTGCTAGGACATAGGTCATGCGGAGGGCACCACCCAAACCATCCTTTGGATCCATTCCGGGCAATTGTATTCAAGATTAAGAAAATGGACGAGATGATCTCAGAAGTACCTTGTAGGCTAAGTGTCTTTGTATACTGCCAAAAACATAAGATGACTTACAGCATCCTACAGCTTCCATCCACCCCACTTCCTCTCTATAAAAATAGGCTCTTGGCAAGATAAACTATTCTCAAAAGTCATTTTGCAACAGGCGGCAGTACGTCTCTAAAGCAAAATCACCTGTTTTTTAGTGTGGGTTGGTTGTTTGATTTTTCCAGAATGTAGTATATTTGTCTTTCCAAGATTTTATAATAATTGAAAATACAAAACTAAATTATTCATTCCAAAGTAAAATGACAGATATTTGAGACCTTTTTAATTAAAAATAATACTAAGAAAAACACTATTGACCATCAGGTATTGTGTTATGTGCTAACTATACCAGAAAGAAAAAAAAAACAGACTTGAATATTACTTTCACAAACCATAATACAAGCACAGAGTTCATAAGAATTATACAGATAGCTTGAAAAGATCTAGAGTCTGCATTATTTTAGAGATACATTGAACGTTACTAATACAATTTACCCAAGAACCACACAATGAAGACACTTGTATATGTGATGTGTGATTCAAGTGAATTCTACATTAAAAATTTAAAAAAAGGTTTGTGACTAACATTTGATATAGTTTTTATATAATTCTATAGTTGTAATTCACAGTGAAAAATTACAGAAGATAAGTGTCAACACTTTATATCACTCTGCAGAAAGAGAAAAGTTATGCCCATAAATTATGGGAGTAGAAGTGGGAAAGATTCCATTTTAAAAGGGATTTTCGCATAAGGTACAGTGCTGGGGATATCCAGGCTCTTTCAGGAACTCTATCTTCCAGCTGTAACCAAGTCTCTCAGGACCCTTCAGTATGTATTCAGCCTCTTTGTCAAGCTCCTCTAATATTCATCCAGCTGTTCAGAGAACAAGCCAACTGAATCAACATGAGCTATATTTACCACAAGTGAAAGACTATCAGTACTTGAGATAGCAGCAGGGAATTCTGACATCTGGTAGCACCAGATGATTAAGAAAAGCATTTGGCAAATTAAAATAGGTGCAGCTTAGGAAAGACAGCTGCTTCATGGGATCAGGATTAAACTAAGCTGGTTAGGGAGAAAACCATTTCAAATAACAGCAGACTAACCTAACAATTTACAGAACTTTTCCTTACTCCCCAAGATGTTCATCCTTATTGATATACACAAAGTACCTTATATTTCTTGATTCTACTTTATATTGATCAATATCATATAAAATTGAGTATTCAGCAGTGGACTATATATCTCCTCATAGAGATTAGCAGTCAACACATCTTAGCAATTCTGAGAAGCTCTGAATCTCCTTCATCAGTAATACTTCAATTGCCTCTCCATGTGGGGATTTTATTTTACTTTTCCTACTGAGGAGGCTGTCTCAAACAAATAATATATCCCAAACTGGTGTCATTCTTTTAAGGTAGTTTCCTCAGACACATCCATAAAAATGATCCTATTAAGAAATGGAAATTTCAGCACAATTCTCTACCTCATTGATTAATATAATGAAGTCTCTGTTTCCAATGCAAATGCAATGGTCTGTCTCTAGGTACAAAGTAAAGAGAAGATCTGAGTTGAGACTCAATCGGGGAAAAACCTGGGCAACAAAAATACACAAGATGCATCATAGAAGTCATTGAGCAGGTTTCAGAGATCTAGCTAATAAAGAGTTGAGATTAAGGGTCAAGGAATTAAAAGAAAATAAAATTAATTAGAAGGAGTCCCTAGCCAGTGCAATCTGCTAACATTCTTAGTTGTTAAGCATAAGTTTGGAGGTCCACGTCCATCCAGAGGCACCTTGGAAGAAACTCTTGGTGATACTCTTCTAAAAAAAATCAGACATTGAAAACCCTATGGAGCACATTCTACTGAGTCAGAGTCAGCTTAATGACAATTGTATGCTATTGTTATTTTAGTTAGTTGGATGCCATGTAACTGATTGTGACTCATAGTGACCCTATGAAAAACAAACTGGAAGTTTGCCCTGTGTGAGATGATAAGAAACATTCTGAATGCAATTCCTCTGAGACAGAATTGTTTGTTCTTTTGACAGTCCGTGGTATATTCAATGCTCTTTGCCAACATCACAATTCAAAGGTATTCATTCTTCTTTGTTTTGTTTTTTATTCATTGTCTAACATTCAATCACATTTTTCCTGTTAGATGTTATCAAATCTTCATTGACTCATTAACTTGATTTTAAGGTCTGTGCACAATCATTGTTGTGTGTAAGTTCATTGTAGCAGCCACTCTGTTAATTCCATTTATTGGGGTCTGTCTCTTCTCAGCTACATCAAATGAGTGGAAAGCACCACTCAGTTGGAAGATTGTCTTATTACAGTAACTTAACTGTTAGTGTGATTCTGTAAACTATGCCACAGGTATTTCAAATCAGCATGGTGGACAGAAATTCTGATTAAGAAGGACTGTCAATGTACTTTTGAAAAAAAATGGTCTAATGAAAACAATATGAATAACAATATGGAACACTGTCTGATAACACTGTCAGAACATAAGCCCTTCAGGTAGAAAGACATTAAAAATGGGACATGAATCAAAATTCTAAGAAGAAGATACTAACGTTCACTAATAATTCTATAATGAGAATGTGGAATGCTGTTGTTGGGTGCTATCAAGTAAAATCTGAGTCACGGTGACCCCATAAGCAACAAATGTAACCTTGCCCTACTCTGTGAAACTCTCATAATATCCATGCTGGCCCATTGCTACAGTCACCATGTCAATAGTAGTCTTGCTCTCTTTCTCTGGCCCTCCATCTTTCCTAGCGTAATGTCTTTTTTCAAGGACTGATCCCTCCTGCTAGTCTGTCCAAAGTACATGAGATGAAGTCTTACCTGCCTGGTCTCTAAGGAGTACACTAATTGACCTTTCACAGACAGAACTGTTAGTTCTTTTGGCAGTCCACAGATATTCGGTACTTTTTGCCAACCTCACATCTCCAATAAATTAACTCCTCTTCTATCATCCTTACTCATTGTCTAACTCTAAGTAGCTTAAGAAGCAATTAAAAAAAAAAGAAAGAAAGAAAAGAAAACCAAACAAAAAACCCTAGCTTACATCAGACACACCTTAGTCTTTAATCTAACATTTTTGCTCTCTAGTATTTTGAAGAAGTCCTTGACAGAAGATTTCACAATGCAACCCATATTTTTTCATTATTTCTTAACTGCTGTTACAGTGGCTGTTGATTGAGGATATAAGTAAAATAAAATTACTGACAATTTTAGTCTTTTCAGCAAGGATTCTGAAGCTTCATCTGAGATACTTTGGATATATTGCAAGAAAGGATTAATCCTTGGAGAGGGATGTCATGCTTGGGAAGGTGGAGGAACAACGGAGGCGAGGAGGACCCTCAATGAGATAGATTGGTTCAGTGACTGGGGTAATGGGTGTAGGTGTGTCAGAGACAGAGATTGGCACAGGATAGAGCAGGGTTTAGGGCTGTTGTTCATAAGGTGGATATGAGTCACAGGAGACTTGATGGCACATAGCAACAACAACAACAACAACAACAACATGATATTGCCTATTGATCCAGTAGTGAAATTTTCTGTTTTCTTGATGTCGAGATGTAATCTGTACCGAATACTGTAATCTCTGATCTTCTACAAGAAGTATTTCAAGTCCTCTACACTTTCAACAAGCAAAGCTCTGTCATCCTTCTAACGCAGGTTGTGATGAATCTTCTTCCAATGTTGATGCATACTTCTTCATAAAATCCAGCTTCTTAAATTATTTGCTCAGTAAATACATTAAATAGGTATGGAGAAAAGATATAATGTTAACACAGACCTTCCGTGATTTTAACAGATTTGATGCATTCAACACTAATGACTGAAGAATAATGGTTTGTAGAATGACATCATGTGTTCATTTTTAACAATTTCCAGTTTTCCAGCATTGACACTACATACATTCCAGTTCCAAATATTAAACAATGTTTGTTATTATTTTTACTCATTCCAACTTACTTCTAATCTACCACAACACTTTAACTATCTTCATTCCTTAGGTCAGTGAAGGAGAAGAAAACCCTCAACCAGGTGGACTGGCATCACTTTGACATGAGCTCTTGTGTTTCAGGAAGTGTAAGGATGGCACAGAATAGAAGAGGATTCAGATCTTTTTTTAAAAGGGTTGCTAGGAGTCGTACTTGATTCAACAGCACTTAACAACAACAATATGATATCAAGAACAGTAAAAATGAAGAAAGCACAATGCCATTAAAAAATAAAGACAAGGCAATACTACCAAAGGCAATTTACACATTTAATGCAATCCCAGTACAAATACCAATCCCATTCATCAACGAGATGGAAAAGGCAATCTCCAGTTTCTTTTGGAATGGAAAGAAGCCCCGAATAAGCAAAGCACTCCTTAAGAATAGAAGAATGGTAGGAGGTATCTC
>NW_006401756.1:7131-7541 GCF_000299155.1 Elephantulus edwardii
CAAAATGGGTGACCCTGGAGGACATTATGCTGAGGGAAATATCTCAGTCACAAAAGGACAAATATTGCATGGTGCCGCTGTTGTAGAACGGGGCTGACCTTGGGGTTGGGGAGAGACTGAGTAATATGGGTTCAATAATGTATACTGCACTGAAACAGAGGAGGGGGGAAACTGTTTAAAAGAGATATGTGATTAGGTATTTCTGTCATGACAGGAGTCTCGAGCAATGGCTACATGGTGGAGTGGACCTGGGGTGGGGTTGTAAAACAATGAAAGAATTTTTCTTTTACTTTTCCAAGAGTGTAGTGTTCTGAGGGGGAGCCTTGGGAGGAGACAAATGTTCAACAATGAATGAATGGAAATCCAAAGCGTCTGTAAATTTTTACTGAAATTAATAACAAATTTAAATT
>NW_006401757.1:0-1269 GCF_000299155.1 Elephantulus edwardii
TTTACAGAGATTTTGGATTTTTATTCATTAATTGCTGAAATTTTCTCCTTGCCCACCACTCCCCTCCAGTTCATTCTTCTCTTTGAAAAGTAAAAGAAAAATTCTTTCATTGTTATACAATCCCTCCTCTCAAGTCAACTCCACTATGCAGCCTTCGTTCTGCACTCATGCACAATAATACCTAATCATATATACCTTTTAAACAGTTCTCTCTCTCTCTCATATGTTTCAATGCAGTATACATAATTTATCCCATTTTTTCTCAGTCTCCTCCCCAACCCCTATGTCAGTCCCATTTAATAACAGTGGCACTATGCAGTATTTGTCTTTTAGTGACTGAGATAGTTCATTCAGCATAATGTCCTCCAGGGTCACCCATTTTTAATAATATTTCATGAGTTACTTGTTTCTCAATGCAGCATAGTATTTCATTGTGTGAATATACCAGAGCTTCTCAATCCATTTGTTTGTTGAAGCATTTGCTGAAAAGGATCAAGGACTATAGTTTGCATTATGGATTGAAGTTCAACAGTAAGAAAGTGAAGATTCTCACCCCTGGGCCAATTGACAGCATTATGCTATCTGAAGCAAAACTGAGATTGTTAACAATTTCAATTTGCCCAGTTCCACAATCAACACTCTAGGCATCAACAGTCAGGAAATAAAAAATGCATTAGGAAAATCTATTGTCAAGAACCTCACTAGAGTTGTAAAGAGTAAGGATGTCAGTAAAGACTAAGGCACACCTGATTCAGGCCCGGGTCTTCGCAATTACTTGCTATGCATCAGAGAGCTCGACAATGACTAAGGATGACAGAATGATTAATGCCTTTCATTTGTGGTACTGGAGAATAGTCTTGAACATGCCAAGGACTTCCATGAGAATTAATAATAGCCCTCTCCTGGAGTGTCAAACCAAGCTGCTCCTTCGAGGCAAGAATTTTAAGACTCCATTCACATACTTTGGACATGTAGCCAGGAGGTACCTGCAGTCTTTAGAAAAAGGATATCATGTTTGCAAAGGTTGAGGGACAGTGCAGGAAAGAAAGACTCTGGATGAGATGGACTAACACATAAACTGGCAAACTGAGCATAAGTGTACCAGTGACAGTGAGATTAGGTCAGGATAAGGCAGAGTTCAGAGGTATTATGTATAGGGTTGCTATGACTTGTAGTCAACTTGACAGCACATTATACCAACAACAACTCTTTCTTTCATCTTTTGTAACTTCTTCAGAAACCACTTATGGTTTCTTTTATTATATTTTT
>NW_006401757.1:2364-4873 GCF_000299155.1 Elephantulus edwardii
CATATTGCTTTCCACAGGGGTTGCACCATTTTACACTCCCGCCAACAGTGAATCAGGGTTCCAGTTTCTCCACAACCTCGCCAGCATTTGTTGCTTAATGTTCTGTTAAATTTTGCTATTTTGACTGGGGTGAGATGATATCTCATATTTGTTTATTCTTTTTATTTAATTTTCCCCCATTCATTCATCGTTGGACATTTTCCTCCCTGCCCACACATACCCCATGTTCATTTTCCTCTTTTAAAAGAGAAAAATATATTTGATTGTTATAGAAGCTGCCCTCCCCAGTCCACTTTACTATACAGCTCTTATTCTAGACTCCTGTCATGACAATAATACATAATCATATATTCTTTTTAAACAGTTCTCTCCCCCATCTGTTTCAATGCAGATTATTTATCTCCTTTTATCTTAGGTTCCCCCCAACCTCGATGTCAATCATGTTTTACAACAGCGGCACTGTGCGATATTTTTCTTTTGTGACTGAGATATTTCACTCAGCATAATGTCCTCCAGGGTCACCCATTTTTGTATGATATTTCATGAGTGCTTTGTTTTTCAATGCAGCATAGTATTCCAGTGTGTGAATATACCACAGCTTCTCTATCCATTTGTTTGTTGACGGGCATTTGGATTGTTTCCAAATCTTTGCTATTATGAACAAAGCAGCAATAAACATGAGTGTGCATATATCTGATTGGGTGGCAGTTCTGGCTTCATTAGGGTATATTCTCAGTAGTGGAATTGCTGTGTCAAGTGGTAATTCTATTTGCAACTTTTTGAGAAAGCATCATACAGTCTTCCATAGTGGTTGCACCATTTGACCCTCCCACCAAGAGTGAATAATGGTTCCAGTTTCTCCACAACCTCACCAGCATTTGTTGTTTGCTGTTCTGTTCAATTTTGCTTTTCTTACTGGAGTGAGATGATATCTCATAGTTGTTTTGGTTTGCATCTCTCAGAGACACATTCCTTCATGTGTTTGTTGGCTATCTGAATGTCTTCTTTGATGAAGTGTCTGTTCATATCCTATGCTCATTTTTCAAGTGGGTTGTTTACTTTTATCTTGTTGTAGCACTTGAGTATTTTATAAATTCTATATATAAGTCCTCCCTTTTAACCCTGTTGGATAAGTTTTTGGGTGTGCATAGGAATTTGAT
This sequence comes from Elephantulus edwardii, assembly GCF_000299155.1. Lineage (NCBI taxonomy): Eukaryota > Metazoa > Chordata > Mammalia > Macroscelidea > Macroscelididae > Elephantulus > Elephantulus edwardii. The sequence goes on from NW_006401757.1 coordinate 3,525, forward strand.
TCTTAGAAGGTCCCATTTATCTATTTCATCCTATCCTGGTTATAGGTTTTTCAAGATGCTAGCAAGAATATTCGTGTTGTGGATTAGGACTTCTAGAGTTCTTCCAAGCTTTTCTCTAAAGAAGTTTATAGTTTTTTGATTCAGTCCTAGGTCCTTGATCCACTTTGAGATGGTTTTTGTTTGTGGAGTGAAGTGTGGATCTTCCTTGAGTTTTCTGCAGATACTTTTCCAGTTTTACCAACACCACTTGTTAAAAAGGCTGTTGTTTTCCCACTGGATTCATCTCCTTGTCAAAAATCAGTTGACCATATGTAGATGGGCTGACTTCTGGGTTCTCAATTCTATTCCATTAATCTATGTGTCTGTTATACCACACTGTCTTGACCACCACAGCAATATAGTTGGATTTGAAATCAGGGAATGAGATGCCTCCTACCTTGTTTCTCTTTTTAAGGAGTGCTTTGCTTATTCAGGACCTCTTTCCCGTCCAAATAAAACTGGAGATTGTCTTTTCCATCTTGTTGAAGAATTGAACTGCTATTTGTATTGGAATTGCATTGAACATGCATATTGTCTTTGGTAGTACTGTCATTTCCAGAATATTGAGTCTTCCTAGCCATGAGTAAGATATATTCTTCCATTTCTCCAGATCTCTTTTTGTTTCTTGTAGTAATGTTTTATAATTTTCTTTGAATAGATCCTTTGTGCTTCTGGTTAGATTTTTCTCCCAAATATTTAATCTTGTGATTAGCTACTTTGAAGGGTATTGTCTTTCTCAGCTCCAGTTCTGTATTCTCTTTGTCACTGTAGAGAAATTCAATTGATTTTTGAGTGTTGATCTTGTATGTTGACCTTGCCACTTTGCTGAATTGGTCAACTATGTCCAGTAGTTTTCTTGCTGAGTCTTTAGGGTTTTCTAAGTAAACTATAATATCATCTGCATAGAGAGATAATTTTACCTCCTCCTTGCCAATTTCTATACCTATTATTTCATTCTCTTGTCTTACAGCTGTTGCTAAGACTTCCAATAGAATATCAAAGAGGAACAGTGATAGTGGGCATCTTTGCCTAGTTTCTGTTCTCAGAAGCAATGCCTTTAATCTCTCTCCATTGAGAACAATGTTGGCTCTCGAGTTTGTGTATATACATTTTACTATGTTGAAGAAATCCCTCTAATCCTACTTTGTTGAGTGTTTTAATCAGGAAAGGGTGTTAGATTTTGTCAAAGGCCTTTCTGCATCAGTTGATAGGATTTTGTGGTACTAATTCTTTGCTTTGTTTATATGATTAATTACATTGATTGTTTTTCTTATGTTGAACCGTCCTTTCATCCCTGTTATGAATCCCAC
>NW_006401757.1:5033-7363 GCF_000299155.1 Elephantulus edwardii
CTCTCCTTACAACATGTCCAAAGTATGTCAGACGAAGCCCCAGAATCCTTGCCTCCAAGGAGTAGCCTGGTTTAACCCTCTCTAGGATGAACCCTATCTAGGATTGGATTATATTAGGTTTTTATTCAGGACTTTTGCATTTATATTCCTGAGGGATTGTGGCCTATAATTTTCTATTTTGGTGGTTTCTTTACCTGGGTTTGGTGTCAAGGACATATTTGCTTCATAGAACGAGTCTGGGAGAAATCCACCTTTTTCTATTTTCTGAAATAGTTTATGTGGAATTAGTGATACTTATACTCTGAAACTTTTATAAAATTCACTTGTAAAAACCATCAGGTCTGTGGCCTTTTTTTGGCTGGGAATTTTTTTATTACCTTTCAATTTCTTTTTTTGTAATGGGTCTGGTCAGGTGTTCAATTTTGGTTTGTGTCCATTTAGGTTGTTGTTGTTATATGCCATCGAGTCATCAGCAATTCATAACGACCCTATGTACAACAGCCCTAAATCCTGCTCTGTCCTTTGCCAGTCTCACTGTCTCCGACACTCACCCGCATTACTCCAGTCACTGAATTAATCCACCTCATAGAGGGTCTTCCTCTCCTGTGCTGTCCCTCCACCCTCCCAAGCATGACGTCCCTCTCCAAGGACTGGTCCCTCCTTGCATCATGTCCAAAGAATGTCAGATGAAGTTTCAGAATCCTTGTCTCCAAGGAACAACCCAGTTTAACGCTCTCCAGGATGAACCTGTTCATTTTCTTAGCAGTTCATGGTATATTCAATACTCTTCTCCAGCACCACAGCTTATAGGCATCAATTCCCCTTCTATACTCCCTAGTCATTGTCTAGCTCTATGATGCATAGCAAGTGATTGCAAAGACCATGGACTGTATCAGATGCACCTTAGTCTACAAGAGTGACACCATTGCTCTGCAGTACTCTGGAGAGGTCTCTAACAGCAGACTTTCCCACCGCAACACGTCTTTTAATTTCCTGGCTGCTGATGCCACCAAGAGTGTTGACTGTAGAGCCAACCAAACTAAAGCTATTAGCAATCTCGATCTCTTCTCAATCCATCCTGATGCTGTCAGTTGGCCCAGTGGTGAGAATATTTGCCTTCTTGATATTGAGCCTCAATCCATATTGAAGGCTGCAGTCCTTGACCTTCTGCAGCAAGCGCTTACGGTCTCCGTTTAGGTAGGTTGTGTATCTATATGTATTTGTCTGTTTCCTCTGGGTTTTCATATTTGTTTTAATATGGTATTTTTATAATATTCCATTGTTAGTCTTTTTTATTTTAGTCGGTTCTGTTGTGATGTTGCCCATTTCATCTTTTATTCAGATTATTTGTGTCTTTTCCTTCTTTTCTTTTTTTAGTTTTGCTATTGATTTGTCAATTTTATTTACCTTTTCAAAGAACCAACTCCTAGTTTTGTTGATGGTTTCAATTGTATATCTATTTTTCTATTTTGTTTATTTCTGCTCTAATTTTTATAATTTCAGGTTTGTTTGTTGGTTGGTTGGGTTTTTTTTAGTAAATTTCAGGTTTTTTAAGAGAATGTCGGGTTTCCTTGCTGTTCTTTTTGAATTTGTTGAAGATGTTGAGTTATGGAATCAACAGTCATTTTTCCTGCCTTTTGATGTGTTTGCTTGACCTCTAATTACTGCTTTGGCTGTTTCACAGAGGTTTGGGTACATGGTATTTTCATTGTCACTTGATTCAAAACACTTTTTAATTTTATTTTTTATTTCTTCTAATATCCATTCATGTTCAAGCAAGGTGTTGTTCAGCTTCCAAATGTATTCTTTATCATCTTGTTATTAATTTTTAATTTTGTAGCATTGTGGTCTGAGAAGATGCTTTGTATTATTTCTATGGGATTTTTTAAAATTTATTTATGCCTGCCTTGTGACCTAAGATGTGATCTATTCTAGAGAATGTTCCATGCACTTTGGAGAAGAACGTATACTGTGTTTTCTGGGGGCTGCATTAATCTATAAATATCTATGAGGTCGAGTTGTTTTATTGTGTGGTTTAATTCTTGAGCATCTTTGTTGAGTTTCTTTATGGTAGTTCTATCTCTTCTTGAGAGTGATGTATTGAAGTATCCAACTACTATAGTAGTGTCATCTATTTCTTTTTTCAGTTTTGTTAATGTTTGTTTTATATATCCTACAGGTCTTTCATTTGGTGCATAGATATTTATTACTGTTTTATCTTTTTGTTCTTTTGACCCCTTAATCATTATGTACTGGCTTTCCTTGTCTGTTATAATGGATTTTGCACTGAAATATACTTTACTGGAGATTAATATTGTCACTCCTTTTTT
>NW_006401758.1:0-323 GCF_000299155.1 Elephantulus edwardii
TTATCCTAAGCACTCTAATTAATATTTATGATACCTATCTTAATTTATGAACAACACTCATAAATTTACCCAAAACCAGGCTATGTTAAGATGACAGAGTCCGGTAATTGCATAAAATTTAAGCCTTTATACCCAGAGGTTCAATTCCTCTTCTTAACAGTGTACATTATTAATCTTATCACCCTAATTATCCCAATTCTACTAGCCGTAGTCTTCCTAACCTTAGTTGAACGTAAGATTTTAGGTTATATACAACTACGTAAAGGCCCTAATATTATTGGTCCATACGGACTTCTCCAACCCATTGCCGACGCAATTAAACT
>NW_006401758.1:1768-7369 GCF_000299155.1 Elephantulus edwardii
TTTCTATTCTTTATCAAATCTCACCATCAATTAATCATAACATTCTACTAGGCTCTGCCATTCTGTCAATCATAATTGGAGGGTGAGGAGGTCTCAACCAAACTTTAATCTGAAATATCATAGCCTACTCCTCAATTGCTCATATAGGATGAATAACCACAGTCATTATTTATAACCCATCGATCACTATACTTAACCTACTCATCTATATTATTCTTACCCTAACATTATTCCTATTACTTAACCTTAACCGCTCTACCACCCTATCTATTCTTGCATCAAACTGAAACAAAGCCCAAATTATCACATTATTGATTCTTACAACCCTCATATCAACAGGTGGATTACCACCATTTTCAGGATTCATACCTAAATGATTAATTATTCAAGAAATCACCAAAAACAGTAACCTAGTTCTTCAATTAGGAAATTGATTGAAGACTAACCATAGGTAGGTGGCTCAATATCTTCATTCCCAAGTCTTTTCCTTTGGTCTATGTGACTGTCATTGTACCAATACCATGCTGTTTTGGTTATTACAGCTGTGTAAAGTTGGCAGCATGGTGACAGATGGTGAAGAGATTGAGATTGTTAACAGCTTTAGTTTGCTTGGCTCCACAATCTACACTCTTGGTACCAGCAACCAGGAAATTAAAAGACAAAATGCACACAGAAATTCTGCTACTCTCAGAGACATCTCCAAAGTATTGAAGAGCAACAATGTCAGTCTGGAGACTAAGGTGCTCCTGATGCTGTCCACAGTCTTTGCAGTTACTTGCTATGAATCAGAGAGCTGGACAATGACTAGGGATGATAGAAGGAAAATTGATGCCTTTGAGCTGTTGTGCTAGAGAAAAGCATTGAATATATCACGGACTGCTAAGAGAATAAACAGACTCAACTTAGAGAGAGTGAGACCAGGCTGCTCCTTGGAGGCAAGGATTCTGAAGCTTCATCTGGCCTACTTTGGACATGTGGCAAGGAGGGACTAGACCTTGGAGAAGGACATCATACTTGCGAGGGTGGAGGGAGAGTACAAGAGAGAAAGATCCTCGATGAGATGGATTGATTTACTGATAGGATAATGGGGGTACATGTGTCAGAAACAAAAAAATTGGCACAGGATAGAGCAGGGTTTAGGGCTGTTATACATAAAGTTGCAAAGATTTGCAGGAGACTCAATGGCACATAACAGCAACAAACAACAAATAGGCTTTGAGATCAGGGAGAGCTATGCCTCCCACTTCATCTTTATTGTTTGGAAGTGTTTTATTTATTTGAGATCTTGTTCTTTTCCTCATAAAGTTTTCTTTTATCAAGGATGTGTGCTATCTCCATATCTCTTCAATCTATGCAGAACAAATTATCCAGGAGGCTGGGCTCTATGAGGAGAAGTGCGACATCAGAACTGGAGGTAGAATTATCAACAATCTGCATTTTGCAGATGACACAACCCTGTTTTCTGAAACCGAGGAGGACCTGAAACGCTTGCTGCAGAAGGTCAAGGACTGCATCCTTCAATATGAATTGAAACTCAACGTCAAGAAAAGAAAGATCCTCAACACTGGGCCAATTGGCAGCATCAAGATAGATTGTGAAGAGATTGAGATTGTTGACAGTCTTAATTTGCTTGGGTCCACAGTCAACACTCATGGCACCAGCAGCCAGGAAATTAAAAGATTAATTGCTTTGGGAAAGTCTGCTCTCAGAGACCTCTCCAAGGCACTGAGGAGCAATGATGTCATTCTGGAGACTAAGGTGCACCTGATACAGGCTACGGTCTTTGCCGTTACTTGCTATGCTTCAGAGAGCTGGACAATGACTAGGGATGATGGAGAGTTGATGCCTTTGAGCTTTGCTGCTGGAGAAGAGTATTGAATATGCCATGGACTGCTAGGAGAACAAACAAGTTTGTCCTGGAGAAGGTGAAACCAGGCTACTTCTTGGAAGAAAGGATTCTGAAGCTTCATCAGACATACTTTAGACATGTTGCAAGGAGGGGCCAGTCCTTAAAGAGGGTTATCATGCTTGGGCTTTCAGCCCAAGGCTATCAGCCTTTGAGCTGTGGTGCTGGAGAAGAGTATTGAGAATACCATGGACTGCTAGGAAAACACACAGATTTGTCCTGGAAAGGGTTAAACAGGGTGGCTGCTTGGAGGCAAGGATTCTGAGGTTCCGTCTAACATACTTTGGACATGTTGTGAGGAGAGACCGGTCCTTGGAGAGGGACATCATGCTTGGGAGGGTGGAGGGACAGCGCAGGAGAGGAAGGCCCTCTATGAGGTGGATTGATTCAGTGACTGGGATAATTGGGATGGAAGTGTCAGAGACAGTGCGATTGGCACAGGACAGAGCAGAGTTTAGGGCTGTTGTACATAGGGTTGCTATGAGTCACAGGTGACTCTACGGCACATAACAACAAACAACAACATCATGCTTGGGAGGGTGGAGGGATGGCACAGGAGAGGAAGACTCTCAATGAGATGGATGGATTCCGTCACTGGGGTTAATGGGGATAGGTGTGTCGGAAACAGGGATATTGGCAAGGGATAGAGCAGAGTTTAGGGCTGTTGTACATAGCTATGAGTTGCAAGTGAATCGATGACACATAGCAACAAAAACATTATCTTTTCAAGGGGGCTTTGGCAGTCTAGTGGTAAGAAGCTGTGCTGCAATCCCAAAGTCATGGGATTCAAAACTACAAGCTGCTCCACTGAAGAAAGATGGGCAGTCTTCTGTGCAATTAAACTGCCTCTAAAAACCCTCTGGAAGGCCAGGTATGAGTTAGTTCTGACTTGAAAGTATGCAATAACAACAACAACAACAACATTGTCATTTTCACTATATTGAGTCCTGTTTTGAGTTCTTATCCATGAACATAGAAAATTTCCCATCTATTTAGTTAGGTCTCTCATTGTTTCTCATAGTAGTGCTTTTAGTTTTCTCTATAAAGGTCTTTTGTTTCTCTGCAGTTGTTGTGTGCTGTTGAGTCAGAAGTGATTCATAGCTGACCCTCCAGTGAATTTTCAAATTCAGTTAATCATAGGGGCAGAGATTGCCCACTTTCTCCCATGGAGCAGCTGTTAGAGTCAAATCATGTTCTTGTGGGATTGAAGTGCAGCTTCTTACCACTAAACAATTAAATTAGGTTTACTCCCAAGTATCTCAAATTGTAGTTGGCTGATAGTGGAAGAATTGATGACACTGAATTTGATTCTCGAGATGAGTAATGAACAAACCATGGACTACCAAGGATATACCAAAAACTGTGTTGGAGAGGATGAAACTGGATTCCTCCTTGGAAGCAAAGATTTTGAAACTCAATCCCTCATAATTTGGGCATGTTGCCAGAATGCCCCAGACCTTAGAGAAGGACATCAAGCTTGGAAGGGTAGAGGGTCGTCACAGGAGAGGAAGACCCTAGATGAAATAGATATCCACTGTGACTGTAGTATAGGGGTAGGTGTGTCAGAGATGATGAGATTGGCTTAGGTTAGGGCAGGGTTCAGAGCTATTACTCAGAATGTCTCTATGAGTTATAGTCAACTCAAGTGCACATAACAACAACAATGATGTAAATAGCATTGTTTTCTTAGTTTCCTTTTGTGTGTTTTTGGGTTTTGTACTGTAGAGGAAACTCACTGATTTTTGTATATTGATTTTATATCCTGACACTGTACTGAATTGGTCTACTAGGTCTAACCGTTTTGTTGTTGTTGTTTTTGTTGTTGAGTCCTTGGGGTTGTGTATATACACTATGATATCATCTGCATATAGCAACAGTTTTACCACCTCTTTGCTATTCTGTATGTTTCTTATTTCCTTCTCTTATTGTATTGCTCTAGTCAGTACTTCCAATACAATGAGAAAATGTTGTTGTTGTTGTTGTTATAATGTGTCGTCAAGTTGCCTGCGATTCATAATAAACATATGTACAACAGTCCTAAACCCTGCTCTGTCCTGTTCTAGCTTCACTGTCTCTGACACACCCACCGCCATTACTCCAGTCACTGAATCAATGCACCTCATAGAGGGTCTTCCTCTCCTGCGCTGTCCCTCCACCCTCACAAGCATGGTGTCCCTCTCCAAGGACTGGTCCCTCCTTGCAATATGTCCAAAATATGTCAGATGAAGCTTGAGAATCCTTGCCCCTAAGGAGAAGCCTGGTTTCACTCTCTCCAGGTTGAACCTATTAGTTTTCTTAGCAGTCCATGGTATATCCAATATTCTTCTCCAGTACCATGTCTCAAAGGCATCAAATCTCCTTCTATCATCCCTAGTCATTTTCTAGCTCTCTGATGCATAGCAAGTAATGGCAAAGACCACAGCCTGTGTCAGGAACACCTTAGTCTCCAGAGTAACACCATTGCTCTTCAGTACTCTGGAGACTTTCCCTACCAGCAGACTTTCCATTGTGCTATGTCTTTTAATTTCCTGGCTGCTGGTGCCAAGACTGTTGACTGTGGAGCCAAGCAAACTAAAGGTGTTAACCCTCTTAATCTCTTCACCATCCATCCTAATGCTGCCAGCTGGCCCAGTAGTGAGAATCTTCATCTTCTTGATATTGAGCCTCAATTCATATTGAAGGCTGCAGTCCTTGACCTTCAGCAGCAAGCACTTCAGGTCTTCTTCAGTTTCAGCAAGCAGGGTTGTGTCATCTGCATAAAGCAGATTGTTGATGAAACTTCCACAAATCCTGATGCTGCACTTCTTCTCATAGAGCCCCGCCTCCCGGATAATTTGTTCTGCATATAGGTTGAAAAGGTATGGAGATAGGACACATCTCTAAGATACACTCTTTCCAATTTTGAACCACTCAGTATTTCCTTGCTCTGTTCTGACCATTGCCTCTTGGTTTAAGTATTGGTTTTGCATGAGCACAATGTGAAATAGGAGTGGTGAAAATAGATACCCTTGTCTGATTCCTGTTTACAAGAGGAATTCCTTCATTCTTATTCCATTTAGAATGTTTTTGACTCAGTTTGATTTACATACTTTTCACTATGCTGAGATAATTCACTTCTATTCCTAATTTTTTTAATGTTTTAATCAAGACGGACTATTGGATTTTGTCAAAGGCCTTTTCTGTGTTTATTGGTAGAATCATGTGGCTCTTTTTCTTTGTTTTGTTAATGTGATGAATTCCATTCATTATTTTCCTTATGATGAACCATTTTTGCATACCTGTTATAAATTCCACATGGTCATGATGTATTATTTTTTTTATATATACTGTTGGATTCTATTAACCAGGATTTTGTTAAGGATTTTTGCATATATTTTCATAGAGAGAAGAACCCAAAAAATGGGGTAAAACTTACAAGTACTAACCTATGGAATAATAAGGCTGGCAAATACAACCTGAAATGCACAACCAGGAGAGGATCACATTGACAAATAGGACCCTCTAAAGATTAAGTACCTGTGTCAAACAGGGTGAAAAGAAATCCTGCTGGGGGAACGCACGCCGCCGCCCGCCCGCCGGGGGAAACGCACGCGGCTGCCCGCCAGACCAGGGGAACGCCGCCGCCAGACCAGGGAACGCCGCTAGAGGGACCCGGAAGAGACCCGGGAAGAGCAGCCGGGAGAACGCACGCCGCC
>NW_006401759.1:0-5108 GCF_000299155.1 Elephantulus edwardii
TGTCATTTGTTTCAAGAAACTTTTTTATTTCATTTTTTATTTCTTCTTGTACCCAGTCGTGTTCAAGCAAGTTGTTGTTCAGCTTCCAAATGTTTATACACTTTCTACCCAGACAATTGACATTTGCATAAATGTCAGCTCCTATTTTGAAACTGAAGCCTGATAAACTGCCTACTGCAAAGCAAGCTTAAATATTTTTTATTTTGTTATTTTATTGTTTTGTATGTGTGTACTGTCAAACCAGATATGACTGGTACAGGAGGAGATTGCCCCCCCTTCTCCAGCAGAGCATCTGGTGGATTTGAACTATGTACCTTTGGGATTGCAGTGAAGCTTAAATATTTTAAATAAAAAGTGCTGAAATTCTAAAAAGTAATGTGCCTGATCCAGGCTATCATCTTCCCAATTACGTGTTATGCATCGGAGAGTTGGACAGTGACTAGGGATGATAGAAAGAGAATTGATGCCTTTGAGCTGTGTCACTGGAGAAGAGTGTTCAATATACCATGGACTGCTAGGAGAAAAAACAGGTTTGTTCTGAAGAGGTTGGAGCCAGAATGCTCCCTGGAGTCAAGGATTCTGAAGCTTCATCTGACATACTTTGGGCATGTTGCAAGGAGGGACTGGTCCTTGGAGAGGGACATTATTTTTGTGAGAGTGGAGGGACAGCACAGAATAGGAAGACCCTCAATGAGATGGATCAATTCTGTGAGTGGAGTGGTGGGAATGAGTGTGTCAGAGACAGCGGGGTTGGCACAGGATAGAATGGTGTTTAGGACTCTTGTACATAGGGTCACTATGAGTTGCAAGCAACTCGATGACACATAACAAAAACAACAACATTGTTTTGATTGATGGCAGCATTTTAGTCAGTCTAGAGCCCCTGAGTAGAACAAACAGTTGGCTACGAACCAAAAGGCTGCTGATTCGAATCCACAGAGAATAACAGAGAAAAGTTATCTCTGAAGAAAAACATAACCATCTACTTCAGAAAGGACATGTTGTTGGGTGCCGTCAAGTTGACTACGACTCTTAGTGACCCTATGAACAACATTTAAACCTTGTTCCTGTCCTGTGTGATTCTGTTCATCTCTGACATCCTCAAACCCATTGCAATAGTCATTGTGTCAATCTATCTGGTTGAAGGTCTTCCTCTCTTTTGCCTAACCTCCACCTTTCCAAGCATGATGTCCTTCTCCAAGAAATAACCACCCTTACCAACATGCCCAATGTATGTGAGAAAAAGGTATAGAAACTTTGCCTCCAAAGAGCATTCTGGCTGCATCCTCTCCAAGATGTATCTGTTCAGTCTCTTGGCCATCCATGGGATGTTCAGTGCTCTGCTCCAGCACCACAGCTCAAAGGTATCAATTCTTCTTCTGTCATCCTTATTTATTGTCCAGTTCTCAGACGCATAGCAAGTGGCTAAAAAGATCATGGCCTGAACCAGGCACACTTTAGTCCTCAAACTAACATCATTGCTTCCCAGTAATTTGGAGAGGTCCCTGACATTCCCAATGGCCAAGTTTCCCAATGACACATGTCTTCTTATCTCCTGATTGCTGATACCAAGTGCGTTGATTGTGAATACAAGATGAAACAATTGACAATGTCAAACTTTTCTCCATCTATCATGATGTTTCCTATTGGTTCGGTGGTGAAAGTTTTTGTGTTCTTTACGTTGAGATGTATTCTATATTGACGGCTGTAGTCTTTGATCTTCTGCAGCAATCACTTCAAGTCCTCTTTGCTTTCAGCAAGCGAGGGTGTGTCATCTGCATGACACAGGTTATTGGTGAGACTTCCTCCAATCCTGATGTCACCTCCTTCTAGCTTCTTAAATTATTTTCTTATTTCAATTATTTGAGGGACATCAAAGGATACACAATGAACTAAATAAAATGTGACCTTTTTTATCTTAAAGAATAATCGGACTTTAGTCCCAAAACAGATTGGTAAGTCGGCTAGTGAGGATCCCTGATAGCACACTTGTTAGCAATATGCAGATGACCAAAAGATTTATGGTTTAAACTCTCCCATCACCAAGTGGGGGAAAGATCCAGCAGTCTGAATCCATAAATATTACAGCCTTGGGAACCCTATGGGGCAGTTCTATTCTGTCTTCTAAAGTCTTCACGGGGCAGAATTAACTCTATGTCAACGGATTTGTTTTGGTTTTTGTGGTTTTTGGTTTTATCATTTAGTGAGTAGCTAGAGTTTCAACTCTTCAAAGAAGAACCTTGCAATCTTGGGGAAAGAGATGATGATGCAAAACTCCATCAGTGATTACATGAGTTTTACCCTATAGAACTAGACCTCCAGAGCAAGGGGATACAGCCTGGTTTAAACTAGGAAAAGTGTACTTCAGGGTTGTATATTTTCACCATACCTATTCAGCTGTTGTTGCTGCTGCTGCTGCTGTTATAGGCCGTCGAGTCACTTGCGACTCATAGCGACCCTATGTACAACAGCCCTGGGCTCTGCTCTGTCCTGTGCCAATGGCACTGTCTCTGACACCCATCCCAATCATCCCAGTCACTGAATCAATCTACCTCATAGAGGGCCTTCCCCTCCTGTGCCATCCCTCCACCCTCCCAAGCATGATGTCCCTCTCCAAGGATTGAGACCTCCTTACATGTCCAAAGTATGTTAGATGAATCCTCCCCTCCAAGGAGCTACCTGGTTTAACCCTTTCCAGGATGAATCTGTTTGTTTTCCTAGCAGTCCATGGTACCCTCAATACTGTCCTCCAGCACCACAGCTCAAAGGCATCAATTCTCCTTCTGTCCTCCCTAGTTATTGTCCAACTCTCTGATGCATAACAAGTGATTGCAAAGACCATGGCCTGTATTGGATACACCTTAGTCTCCAGAGAGACACCGTTGCTCTTGAGTACTTTAGAGAGGTCCCTAACAGCAGACTTTCCCATCGCAATACGTCTTTTAATTTCCTGTCTACTGGTGCCAAGAGTGTTGACTGTGGAGCCAAGCAAACTAAAGCTGTGAACAATCTCAATCTCTTCACCACCCATCCTGATGCTGCCAATTGGTCCAGTGGTGAGAATTTTTGTCTTCTTGACATTGAGTCTCAATCCATATTGAAGGCTGCAGTCCTTGACCCTCTGCAGCACATGCTTCAGGTCCTCCTCAGTTTCAGCAAGCGGGGTTGTCAGTTTCAGCAAGCAGGGTTGTGTCATCTGCATAACGCAGATTGTTAATAGATCTTCCATCAATCCTGACCCCACATTTCCCTTCATAGAGCCCAGCCTCCCGGGTGATCTGTTCTGCATACAGGTTGAAAAGGTATGGAGACAGGACATATCCCTGGTGTACGCCCTTCCCAATTTTGAACCATGCAATGTTCCCTTGCCCTGTTCTGATAGCTTAAACCTTGGAATTCAGCTTATATGCTGGCCAAATAATTCCAGAAACTGGCATCAAGAATAGTGTGGCATTAAAACTGGAGGAAAACTCATCAACAATTTACATCAAGCAGATGACACAATCTTGTTTGCTGAAATTGAAGAGGACCTGAAGATCATTCACTGAAAATCAAAGACTATAGCTGTCGATATGAATTCTATGTCAACATCAAGAAAACAAACATCTTCACTCCTGGATCAATAAGCAAACATCATAATAGATGGGGAAAAGACTGGATGATGGATTTCATGTTACTTCAATCGACATCCATAAAAGCAGTAAAGAAATCACAAGGTCTGTTGCATTCTTTTGTTACACTAACCATGATATCAATCAATCTCCTTGAGGGTCTTCCTCTCTTTCTCTGACTCTCATGCTTTTCCAATATGATAAATACACATCTGATAGAAAACAGAAAAACAATTGAAACTATCAACAAAACTAGGAGTTGGTCCTTTGAAAAGGTCAATAAAATCGATAAACCACTAGCAAAACTAACAAAAGAAAAGATGGAGAAGACGCAAATAATCCAAATAAGAGATGAATCAGGCAACATCACAACAGACCCAACTAAAATAAAAAAGCTAACATTAGAATACTATGGAAAAATTATGCTCAAACAAATATGAAAACCTAGAGGAAATGAACAGATACTTAGAAATGCACAACCTACCTAAACTGACACAAACCGAAATTGAATCTCTGAACAGATCCATTACAAAAGAATAAATTGATGAGGTAACACAACAACTTCCAACCAAAAAAAAGCCCTGTACCAGATTGTTTTACAAGTGAATTTTATCAAACATTCGGAGAAGAACTGTTACCAATTCTACATAAATTATTTCAGAAAATAGAAGAAGATGGAATTCTCCCAGAGTCATTCTTTGAAGCAAACATATCTTTTATACCAAAGCCAGGAAAAGACACCACCAAAATAGAAAACTATACGGCAATATCTCTCATGAACATTGATGCAAAAATCCTGAATGAAATACTGGCAAAAAGAATCCAACAATACATCAAAGAAATAATTCACCATGGCCAAGTGAGATTCATTACAGGTATGCAAGGATGGTTCAACATGAGGAAAACAATTAATGTAATTCATCACATTAACAAGGCAAAGAACAAGAACCATATGGTCCTATCAATTGATGCAGAAAAGGCCTTTGACAAAATACAACACCCTTTCCTGATTAAAGCATTCAACAAAAGAGGATTAGAGGGGAATTTCTTCAACATAGTAAAAAGTATTTATGAAAACCCAAGAGCCAACATTGTTCTCAACGAAGAGAGGCTAAAGGCATTCCCTTTAAGAACAGGAACTAGGCAAGGATGCCCACTATCACTGCTCTTATTCAATATTGTTTTGGAAGTCTTAGCAATAGCAATAAGACAAGAGAAGGGAATAAAAGTTATCTAAATTGGCAAAGAGGAGGTAAAATTATCCCTCTATGCAGGTGACATGATAGTATACTTAGAAAACCTTAAACACTCAACAAGAAAACTATTGGACACAGTAGACCAATTTAGCAAAGTGGCAGGATACAAGATCAACATACAAAAGCCAGTTGGATTTCTCTACAGTGACAAAGAGAATACATAGCCGATACTAAGAAAGATAATAACCTTCACAACAGCTGGTCACAAGATTAAATACTTGGGAATAAATTTAACCAGAAG
>NW_006401759.1:5478-6097 GCF_000299155.1 Elephantulus edwardii
TAGGAGATATCTCACTCCCTGTTTTCAAATCCTACTACACTGCTGTGGTGGTAAAGACAGCATGGTACTGGTACAATGACAGACACGTAGATCAATGGAATAGAATTGAGAATCCAGGGATCAGCCCATCTATCTATGGTCAACTGATTTTTGACAAGGAGATGAAATCAGTTAAGTGGGGAAATGAAAGCCTTTTTAACAAATGGTGTTGGCAAAATTGGAAAAGTATCTGCAAAAGACTCAAGCAAGACCCACACCTCACTCCATAAACAAAATACAACTCAAGGTGGATCATGGACCTAGGACTAAAACCAAGGACTATAAACTTTATTACGGAAAAGCTAGGAACAACGCTAGAAGTCCTAATCCACAACATAAACAGTCTTCCAAGTATCCTGAAAAAACTACAACCAGGAGAAGATACAGTAGATGAATGGGATCTTCTAAGAATCAAAACCATATGCACATCCAAAAACTTCTCGAACAGGATAGAAAGGGAAGCCACAGACTGGGAAAAAGTATTTGGTAATAACATATCAGATAAGGTACTTATATCCAGAATTTATGAAATACTTGAGCACCACAACAAGATAAAGGTAAATAATCCAATAGAAAAATG
>NW_006401759.1:7024-7476 GCF_000299155.1 Elephantulus edwardii
AGGAATAGTGGAAATGTATCCACATTTACAATATTCTTCTTACCAAAACCATTTATGGAAAATAGGAACTGCAGTGGAACATGTATCTCTGGAATAGAAATGATCATGTTGTTAATATTTCTAGCCTTAAACTTAAAATAGAATATTGTTCAAAATTATTTGTTATATATTTGTTTAAGTTTTACCTCTTTTAACAACTGGCATCTAGAGGGAAGAGAAAAGACCAGAGAATGGCCAAAATTATTGGGGCAGCTATTGCTGCCAGTTTAAGGCCTGTCTCAGGAAAAGGAAGTCTTACTCATAAACAGTGCCACCCAAAGGTAATAAAGGAGATCAGAATTGCTTCTACTGTGGAAAGCTGGGCCACTTCAGTAGACATTGTCATAGACGAGAGCCACAGATAGGCAAGGGAGTAGAGAGGAAACTCCCATTCACTTGTTTTAAGTGTGGAT
>NW_006401760.1:0-7436 GCF_000299155.1 Elephantulus edwardii
TGGATGTGCTCACCAAGTTGTGCCAAGAAATCTGGAGAATAACCACTTGGCCAACTGACTGGAAGAGATCTATATTTGTTCCCATTCCAAAGAAAGGTGACCCAACAGCACATCAACAGAGAACTGCTGGAAGTCCATGGTTGAATACATTATTATAATCATTATGTCAATTCATCACTTTGAGGATCGTCCTTTTTTTTCTGACCCTTTATCTTTCCCAAAATGTTGTATTTTTCCAAGGATTGTTTCCTTTTAATAACATATTCTAAGTATATGAGACAATGTTTAACCATTCTTGCCTTTTCATGTGCAGTTTGGTTGCACTTCCCCCAAGACAAAATTTCTTGTTCTTTTGGCAGTCCATAGTATATTCAATACTTTTTTTGGCCAGGTTCAAAATTAAAAAAGTATTACTTTTTTGATCTTCCTTATTTATTGTCCAATTTTCAGATGTGTACAGAGCAACTGGAAATACCATGGCTTGGATTAGGCATACTGTAATCTTTAAACTGATATGCTTATTTCTCAGCACTTTGGAACAATCCTTCACAGCATATTTTCTCAGCACAACATGTCTTTTGATCTATTTATTTTTTACAAATTATAGTGGTGTTTTTGTTAGGTGCCATTGAGTAGAGTATGACTCATAGTGACCCTATGAACAAAAGATCTGAACCTAATTCTATCCTGTCCTATCTTCACACTTTCTGACATTGCATTAGTCATCTTGTCAATCCACCTGGATGAGGTCTTCCTCTCTTTTGCTGACCCTCCACCATCCCCAATATCATGTCCCTCTCCAAGGAATAGCACTTACTAGCAATACGTCCAGAGTATGTGAGACTAAGTCTCATCATTCTTGCCTCAAAAGAGCACTCCTGCTGCACCCACTCCAAGACATATCTATTCGTTTTTTATGGCCATCAATGGAATGTTCAGTGGTCTTCTCCAGCACACAGCTCAAAGGCATCAACTATTTTTCTGTCATCCTTATTCATTGTCCAGGTCTTGAATGCATAGCTAGTAATTGTAAAGACAATGGACTGAATTAGAAGCACCTTAGTCCTCAAACTGACATCATTACTCCTCAATAATTTAGAGAGGTCCCTAACTTCAGATTTTCCCAGTGCAATGAGTCTCCTTATTTCCTGACTGCTAGTACCAAGGGTGTTAATTGTGGACAAGATGAAGCTGATGGCAGTTTCAATCTCCTCTTCATCCATCATGACACTGCCTATTGGCTCAGTGGTAAGAATCTTTGTTTTCCTGACACTGACAACATACAATCCATACTGAAGGCTACATTCCATTCCTTGATCTTCTGCAACAAGTGCTTCAAGTTCTTCTCACTTTTAGCAAGCAAGGTACTGTCATTTGCATAACACAGGTTATTGAGAATAGAAAGGTACAACATTGTGAAAAGGATAATTCTACCAAGATAATTTACAAGTCATCTACAAGAGTCCTCTCATCTACAAGTTCAATGCAAACCCAATAAAGATATCAATTACTTTCTTCAATGAGATGGAAATAGCAATTTCCAATTTTATCTGGAGTGGAAAGAGACCCTGAATAAGTAAAGTACTACTGAAAAAGCGAAACCGCATAGGAGACATTATACTCCCTGATCTCAAATCCTACACAGCTGTGGTAGTCAAGACAACGTGTTACTGCTACAGTGACAGATATTTGCATCATTGAAATCAACTCATCTACATAGGGTCAACTGCTTTTTGACAATGAGACAAAATCAGTTAAGTGGGGAAACAACAACCTCTTTAGTAAACGATGTTGTCAAAATTAGAAAACCATCTGCATAAAACTTAAACAAAACCCACACCTTACACTGTACTAAAAACAAACTCAGCGTATATCAGGGACCTAAGAAGAGACAAAAGGCTGTAAAATTCACCACAGAGAAGCTAGGAACAATTCTAGAAGCTCTAATCCACAGCATGAACAGACTTCCAAACATATTGAAAAATCTACAACCAGGAGATAACAAAATAGATGAATGGCACCTTATAAAAACCAAATCCATACGCACATCAAAAAATTTTCTCCAACAGATTAAAAAGAAAACCCACAGATCAGGGAAAAATATTAGGCGATGACATATCTAATAAGGGACTCATCTCTGAAATGTCTAGAATACTTCAGCATCTCAACAAGAAAACAATAAACAACATTTTTGCAAAATGGGCCCAAGATAGGATTAAACAGATCCCTAATGAAGAAACTCAAATGGCAAATAATACATGAAGAAATGTTCAAAATCCCTAGCTATCAGAGAGACACAAATTTAAAAAAAAAAAAAAAACAACCCAAAAAACAATCTATGAGCTATTATCTAACCCCAGGAACAATAGCAAATTTCTACAAGTCAGCAAACAACAAATGCTGGTGAAATTGTGGGAAAACTGGAACTTTTATTCACTGCTGGTGGAAATGTAAAATGGTACCAAAACCACAGAAGGAAATCTGGTGCTTTCTTTTTAAAAAAAAAAAAAATTCTGATTTATTTGCAAAGTTTGAATACATTGTTTTTCACAAAAGATCCTTTCCATTTCCTTTACCACACCTCCCATTGAAAGATGCAATTCTTTGATTAACACCCTACCCTCCATCCTCACCCGTCTTTCTCCCACGCCCCCTTGGATCCTCATACTCATTCTACAATAATGGTTTTTTACAGTATTTGTCCTTGTGGGACTGAGTTAGTTTACTCAGCATTAAGTTCTCCAGTCCCTCCTAAGTTAGGTAGTTGTTGTTGTTGTTGTTTACAAAAGGATTACTCCTGTATGCTGCATCGTATCCCATTGTATGAATGTACTGCTACTTCTCAATCCATTCATTTGTGCTTGGTCGTTTGAGCTGTTTCTATGTTCTTGTGATGGTTAAGAATGCTGCTATGAACATTGGTATACAAGTTTCGTTTGACCCTCAATTCTCATTTTCTTGGGGTATATTGTGCTTTCTTAAATAGTAGGAAATATAAATACCGTTTGAGCCAGAATTTCCTCTACTGGAAATATACTCCTAAGAAACCAGAGCCGTCACTCAAACAAATGTATGCACATCCATTTTTATTGTTCTGTTATTCACATTTGCAAAGATGTGGAAGCAGCACAACTGCCCATCAACAACTGAATGGATAAAAACTATAGTACTGAAGCTTTATCTGACATACTTTAGGTGAGTTGCAAGGAGGGACTAGTCCTTGGAGAGGGACATCATGTTTGGGAGAATGGAGGGACAGCGCAGGAGAGGAAGACCCTCAATGAGACGGATCGATTCTGTGAGTGGAGTGGTGGGAATGAGTGTGTTTGAGATGGCTAGGTTGGCTCAGGATAGAATGTCATTTAGAGCTCTTGTACAGAGGGTCTCTATGAGTCACAAGCGACTTGATGGCACATAACAACAACAACAACCTTCACACAATGGAATATTATGTAGCATTGAAAATAATTATTTCATAAAACACTACACAATATGGTTGAGCCCGGAAGATATTATACTGAGTTAAATATCTCAGTCCCAAAAAGAGAAATGCTGCACAACACCACAGTTATAAAATTAGACTGACATAGGGGGTCAGGGGGAGAAGAAGAGAAGAGTAGGTCCATAATCAACACTGCACTGGAACAGTTGAGAGGAAGAACTATTTGAAAGGCATTATGATTAGGCATTATATATATGACAACAATCTGGAACAAGACGTGCATTCCAAAGTGAACTGGAGGAGATTGAAGAGAGGGGGAGGAAGGAACATGTGTAACAATAAATGAATGAAACCCAACTTATCTGTAAACTTTCCCTAAAATAACAATTAAAAAATACTTAAAGAAAAGCCAATATTTGAATATGTTTTTTGGATCTGGGATTACTTTGACAAAAAACTCCAAGACTGAGGAGAAAGATAGATACTATCCACCAAAAACAGCAGGGAGCATTGATAGGGAAATGACCATTGTAGATAAAACAGCACTGACAGAAAAGTAACGGACTTCCTAGTGCATGGAGCAAAAAGCAAATGCTAAAGGCCACTAGCTAGCTGTCTGAAGTGTTGCTGGACACTTGATAGACCCATGTTTTCCCACCCAAGGAACTAGAGTCAAATGCCTTGGGCTGAAACTTAGTGGCTGAGTGAGATACTACTGACACAGTTAAAAGAGCTTAGTAACACTTTCCCCGAGCAGGTCAGGGGCTAGGCTTTTGTGTCAAGGGCTAAGGAGAGATTTGCTTCAAGTCATAAATGAAAAGAGGCTGCTCTGACTGAAGAATTGTATTCTGAGTATATATAGTCCTGAGTTATGGCCTGTCACTTCCCTCATAAACCGTAATTGTGAGTTCTGTATGACCACTGCATAAACCTGGCACAAAACTTTGCTAAAATCATGGGAAGAACTCTAAGTTCTAAGAGACTATTTACCTACTCTTGTTTACTTTGCTTGTAGAGATATAACCTGGGTTAAGTTTTTTACTACATCCTCACAATGGCCAATTATATAAAAAGAGATTAAGAAATTGCAAGGTTTAACTCTGTTGGCCTAGTGGTAAGGAGCTCTGCTGCAATTCCAAAAGAAAATGTTTTGAATCCACCAGGTGATCTGTAACTGTGAAAGAATTTAGTTGAAGAACAGTAGTTCAGTTTTATTTTTTAATACACATTCTGATTTTTATACCTTATTGTATTTGTGACACCTAAATTGTAAATTGTTATGTTTACCAGCTCTTCCTTTTCCCATCATGTTAGAAGTAAAGGTAAAGTGTTTTCATGAAGATGTTAATTCCAGCAGAACAATAATTCTTTCTGTTTCACACTCCTCTTCACTCTTTTCCTCAGTTGTAGGTAGTAGTGACATGTAGGTGCCTGGAATACATATCCCTCTTTGTTGTTGTTATGTGCCGTCGAGTCGCTTGCGACTCATAGCGACCCTATGTACAACAGCCCTAAACCCTGCTCTATACTGTGCCAACTGCACTGTCTCTGAGACTCCCATTCCAATTACCCCAGTCACTGAATCAATCCACTTCATAGAGGGTCTTCCCCTCCGAGCTGTCCCTCCACCCTCCCCAGCATGATGTCCTTCTCCAAGGACCGGTCTCTCCTCACAACATATTCAAAGTATGTTAGATGGAGCCTCAGAAAATTATGTATCCCTCTTACTAAGTCCAATTATATAGTGATTCATTTGAAATTTTGTTGGTTTTATTTTTTAATTAAAGTGGTCTTTTTATTCAGACTTCTTGTCATATGAAATTGCTAAAAAAGTTTATAAGTGCCAGTCCACACTGATCACAAATTTAAGTCATTTTGTTGATATTTTTTATGCATTTTCAAATCAGAATTACCTCACAGCTGACACTCCAGTGGGTTTTAGGAGGCTGTAAATCATACAGGAGGAGATAGCCCATTTTTTCCCCTTACAGTGGCCAGTAGATTTGAACTTTTGGGTTGATAAGTATTGCTCCTTACCACTAAGTTGCCAGAGCTCCTTTAAGCAATAGCGCTAGGGTACTCTAGTGGCCTCTGTGCTGTAGTTCAAATCCACCAGCTGCTCTGAGGGAGAAAGATGGGCAATCTCCTCCCCTATGATTACTGCCTCTTCACTCGACAGAGGGTCAGCTATGGGTCGGTTCTGACTTGATGATACACAGCAACTAGTGAACACATTTTTATTACATGATTTTAAAATACTTTGGCTTCTGGAAAAAAGATCGAATTATTTTTTTACTTGATTTTTTAAATTCTTTGGTGGATTTGTCCATAAAGAGTTGAACTACTAGCCCAAAGAAGGAAAGGGGTCAATTATGAGTTATTTCTGCCAGAGAAAATGAAAAAGTTAGGCGTTGTGTAGCAGCACTAACTGCCAAAAGTTATGCCAAGAATCTTTTAGGATAGAGGGACGAGATGATGATCAATTCTCAGAAAAGTTAAGTATGTACTGATGGTGGAATTTTTCCTGTATAAAACATTTTATTATTTGTACTACATTATTCAAAATCAACAGCCGGAATTGTTATTCCATGGATGATATATATGGAAACAATTTTTTTCAACTTTTAAATTTGACATATAATCAAGAATAAACTTCTGAGGAGGCCAAACAATAAAATATAATGCAGAATTGGAAGAGTTTTATTCCATTTCATTTTTTAGTGCAGAGCCAGGCTGGAAATCCAGGCAAATTATATTTTAGAACACCTAAAACATTACTTCTGGCAAAAGTATGGGATTCTTAAGAGTTTGGATCAAACCTCGGGGTTGGGGGGAGACTGAGAAAGATGGATTCAATAATGTATACTACATTGAAACAGATGAGGGAGAAAACTGTTCAAAAGGGATATGGGTAGAGGACTAAAGAATGTAAAGGACTGCATTCTTAGAATATGGCTGTATGTCTTGCACACAGAAGGTGTTTTCAGAAAGAAGATTGCAAGCAGATCTCACAAGGCACTCTGAGAAGTAAGATTGCAAGGAGCTCTCATACATCTTTAGACACTGAATTTCATTATTATTCCTGCTCTTGATAAGGTTGTTGCAAGATGAGAGAAAGCACAGTTTATGAATACAAAGAAGTCTTGGTTGAATGTATCTAACTATGTACTCAGCCCATCAGAACTTTATGGTAATCTTAATGTTTTTGCTTGTATCCAGCCCGCCTGGGCTCTATGATGTAACCCTTAAAATTTCTACTTCGCTGTGAACCAGATCTTTGTTTCCAAAAGGTATAAATAAAGATGGCCCAACTGCTGGGGGTGGGGGTGGGAGTTGGGTGTCCAGTCCTGTCCTGTTTAGCTACAGCGGTCCTATTTTGTCTCTGTATGTTGTTTGTCTCTTGTGTCTTTATTTACTCATTTCTTCCAGGTATCATTTCCCCCAGAGAAGTAGGATAAGTGGTGCCAACAGATATGTGATTAGGTGTTTTTGTCATGACAGGAGTCCAGAGTGAAGGTTGCATAGTGGAGTGGACCGGCATTGGGGAAGGGATTGTAAAACCTTAAAAGAATTTTTCTTTTACTTTTCCAAGAGGGTAGAATACTAGTGGGGAGGGTTGGGAGGGGAGAAAAGTGCAACAATGAAAGAATGGAAATCCAAAGTCTCTGTAAAATTTCATTGAAATTATTAATAGTTTTTTTTTTTAAAAAGGAGTTTGGATCAAGCAGTATAGCTGTAAACTTTCTATGTTTTGAAGAACAGCAGTTGTTGAAAAGTGAGAGGAAAAGGCGAAAGATTTATACAATTTGAAGAGAAACCAGAGAGATAAGGCACAAATAATCTGAATAAGAGATGAATCAGGTAACATCACAACAGACCCAACTAAAATAAAACAGCTAACATTAGAATAATATGAAAAACTATACTCAAACAAATATGAAAATCTAGAGGAAATGGACAAATACTTAGAAAAACACAACCTACCTAAACTGAC
>NW_006401761.1:0-7434 GCF_000299155.1 Elephantulus edwardii
GGCGGCGTGCGTTCGTCCTCTAATCAATGATTTGAAACCTATCTTTCTCATCAAAAAGAAGAATCTTTCCCCAAAACCTCCTCCATTTCAGGGATTAATAATATATATATCCATGACCTACCACTTCAATAAAGTTAAAACCTTTTTTATATGTTTACATATATTTCAAATACACATACATACAGGGATTTTTAGTGTGTGTGTGTGTGTGTGTGTGTGTGTGTGTGTGTGTGTGTGTGTGTGTTTATTTCAAATACATGTTTCACCACAGTACAATTAAAAAGAAAGAAAAGATCAGAAGGTTCCACCTAGCTATGTTGGAATGCCCTCTTCAGATACTCCCTCTTGGAATCCAGCTGCCAATCCCAAACACATGGAGAGGCCACACATTGACATGCCAGCTGGCAGTCCCAGCCAAGCTCACCTTTTCATCATGCCAGAGCAGGTACCAGCCGTATGTGAATGAGCCTCCAGATGATTCCAGCCCCCAGCCACTACAGAACAAAGGTAAGCCATCCCTGTTGTGTGCTGATGCTTGCTGAGCCAAAGAATTTGCAAGCATTATGATTTTTGTTATATTCACTGTATTTCGGTTGTTATGCAGCAATAGATAATTTGAACCATGTAGCAGCCGTCAGTCCATCACAATCTATTGTGAGGTGCATCACAAGACATTTATGACCAAGAGCAGCTTACTGAAGTTTCTGAATGGTTGATTTCTTTTTTATCATATTATAGGAGTTTAAGAATCATTCTATAATCCCTTAACTCTCGCTGTTGTTTGTTTTGTTTCTTTTATATTGGTTTGTATACAAAAGTTTACACACACACTGTGTCTTGTCCATATTCATGGTGTTTCATGTATTCCCCTTCTCATTTTTGCTTCATATAATCAATTCTCATGCAATGTGTTTTGTTTGTTTGGTAGATAAAATTTTTGTTTTATACTGGTTTACTTACAAAGTTCATATACATTGACTTTCACACCAGATCTTTCCTATTTCCTTTACCCACCCCTCCCTCCACCCATCACATTGTATGAACCTATGATTACCACCCCCCTACCCATCTTCATTCCTCAGCTCCCCATCTCCCTCTTAGATCTCATAAACATTTTACTAGTTTTCTTTCTATTTCTACAATAATGGTCTTAAAAAGTATTTGTCCTTATGAGTTTATTAACTTAGCATAATGCTCTCCAGTCCCTCTAAATTTGGATAGTGATTTTGAAAATCATTGGCCCTGCATGCTGCATAGTATTCCATTGTGTGAATGTACCATAATTTCTCAATCCTTTCAGTTGTGATTGGACATTTGGACTGTTTACAGGTTCTTGCAATGGTGAATGAACACTGCTATGAACACTGGTGTACAAGTCTCTGTGCCTCAGTTCTCATTTTCTCAGGGTATATTCCAAGCAGTGGAATAAATGGGTTATATGGAATTTCTATGTTCAGCTTTCTGAGGAAATGCCAAACTGCCTTTGAGAGTAGCTATACCAAGGTAGCTTTGGTGGCCTAGTAGCAAGAAGCTGTGCTGCAATCTCAAAGGCACATGCTTCAAAGGGGAAATTTCCTCCTGTGCCGGTCAGATCCGATTTGACAGCATACAAAAAGAACAACAAAAAAGAGTGGTTGTACCATTTTACAATTCCACTAACAGTGTATGAGTTCCTATCTCACCACATCCTCTCCAACATTTATTACTTGCTGTCCTGTTAAACTTTGCCACTGCTACTGGGGTGAGATGGTATCTCATTGCGATTTTAATTTTCATCTCTCTTATTGTCAGTGATTTGGAGCATTTCTTCATGTGTCTGTTGGGCATCTGAATGTCTTCCTCTGTGAAAAATCTTTCCATGTCTTTTGCCTCTTTTGTAATTGTGTTATCAGTCTTTTTCTTGTGAAGGCCCTATAGGATTCTATAAATTTTTTTACATGAGACTCTCATCTGAAATGGTATTGCCAAATGTTTTTTCCAGTCAGTGGGTTTTCTTTTCACTCTGTTGGAAAATGGTTTTTATGTGCACAGGGATTTAATCTTTAGATGGTCCCATGCATCAATTTTCTCCTCTCCAGATTGTGCATATCTGGCTGTATTTGGTTCTCATTATATTGTAGACTAGGCCGTCTAAGCTTGATTCCAGTTTGTCTTTGATGAACTTGATGATTTAGGGATTTACTCCCATGTCTCTGATCCACCTTGAGTTGATTTTTGTTTATGGTGTGAGATGTGAATCCTGTTTCAGCTTTCTGCAGGTAAACAGTTCATTTTTGCCCGCACTATTTATTGAAGAGATTTTCATTTCCCCATTTGATAGCTTTGATTCCCTTGTTGAATACCAGAAGATCATAGGTAGCTGGGTTCATTTCTGGGTTCTCGATACTGTTCCTTCAGTCTATGTGCCTGTCATTGTACCAGTGCCATCCTGTTTTTGTTACTATCATTGTGGAGTAGGTTTTGAGATCAGGGAGTGCTGTGCCTCCCACTTCAATGTTGTTTTTCAGAAGTGCTTTGCTTATTCAGGTTCTCTTTCCTCTCCAAATCAACTTGACAATTTCTATCTCACTGAAATAGGAATTTGGTATATGTATTGGGGTTGCATTGAACATGTAGCTTGCTTTTGGTAGGACTATTTTCACAATATTGAATCTTCCTATCCATGAACAGGGAACATCTTTCCATTTATTTAGGTCTTGTATTGTAGCTCGCAAAAATATTCTGGAGTTTTCTTTGAACAGGTTTTTTTCTTAATTTTTTATTATTGTGTGTGTGTGTCCGGTCAAATCAGATCTGACTGGTGCAGGAGGAGATTGCCCCTCCATCTCCAGCAGAGAATCTGGTGGATACCTCCCAGATTGCAGTGTAGCTTCTTGCCACTAGGCCACCAGAGCTCCCTCTGAACAGGTGTTTTGCTTCTCTAGTTAGGTTTGCTCCCAAGTATCTCAGTTTGTGGCTGGCTATTATAAATGGTATTGCTTTCTTGGTTTCTTCCTCTAAGTTCTCTTTGTTACTGTAGGGGAATCCCATTGATTTTTGGATATTGCTCTTACGTCCTGCCACTCTACTAAATTGGTCTTCTAGTTCTAACAGGTTTTTTGTGGAGTCCTTGGGGTTTTCTGTATACATTATCATATATTCTGCACATAGTGACAGTTTAACCATCTCTTTGCCAATCTGGATGCCTTTTATTTCTTTCTCTTGTCATATTGCCCTAGCAAATACTTCCAATACAATATTGAATAGCAGTGGTGACAGTGGGCATCCTCGTCTGGTCTCTTTTCCCAAGGAAAATGCTTTTAGTCTTTCTCCATTAAGAATGATACTGGCTCTTGGTTTTTCCATAATATACTTTTCACTATGTTGAGGAAATTCCCTTCTGCTCCAATTTTGAATTCTCTCAAATACCTTTTCTGCATTAATTGCTAAGATCATATGGTTCTTATTATTTGCTTTGTTAATGTGATGTTCTTCTTATGTGATCAATTGTTTTTCTTAATATTGAATCAACCTTGCATACTTGTTATGAATTATTTTTTAATGTGCTTTTGGGTTCTATTGGTTAGGATTTCATACACTGTGTTTTATAAAAGCAATCTTCATCAATCTGTGCCCACTGCCACCCCACCCTTTCAGGGTCCTGCTGGATCCCTCCCAGTTCTTCCACTCCCTCACTTCACCCTTCTCCCCACCTTCAGCCCTTCCTTCCCACTTTGGACTTTGGTACACATCTTTCTAGTAATCCTTCTATGTTTACAACTGTGGTCTTATGTAATATTTGTCCTTATGAGACTGAAATAATTCATTCAGCATAATGTTCTCCAGCCTCTCCCATATTATATAGTATTTTTCAAAATCATTGCTCCTGAGTGTTGTATAATATTCCATCATGTGAATGTACCACAATTTCTCAACTCAGTCGTTTGTTGATGGACCTCTGGGCTGTTTCCATTGTATTGCTATTGTGAATAGCACTGCTATGAATACTGGCGTACAAATCTGTTTGTGTCTCTGTTCTATTTTCCTTGGGATATATTCCTAACAATGGAACAGCTAGATCATATGAATTTTTTAATTGATATTTTAATGAAAGTTTATTAAGAACTTCATTCATTCTTGCACATTTTCCTACCTGACCCCCAACCCTCCAGTTCACTTTTTTCTTTGGAAAAAAAAAATTATTTCATTGTTATACAGTGTCCTCCTCCCATCCCAGTCTACTTTACTATGCAGCTCTTATTCTGGATTCTTGTCATACCAATAATACCTAATCATATTCCTTTTATACAGTTCTCTCTCTCATTTGTTTCAATACATTTTACATTATTTATTCCCTCCTTTCTTAGTTTCCCCCAACCCCCATGTCAGTCCTGTTTTATAACAGCGGCATTATGCAGTATTTGTCTTTTTGTGACTGAGATATTTCACTCAGCGTAATGTTCTTCAGGCTCACCCATTTTGTGTAATATTTCATTAGTTCTTTGTTTTTCAGTGCTGCATAATAGTCCATTGTGTGAATATATACATCACAGCTTCTCTATCCACTTGTTTGTTGATGAGCACTTGGGTTATTTCCAACTCTTTGCTATTGTGAACAAAGCAGCAATAAACATGGGTGTGCATGTATCTGCTTGGGTGGCAGTTCTAGTTTCTTTAGGTATATTCCCAGTAGTGGAATTGCTGGGCCAATTGGTATTTCTATTTCCAATTTTTTTAAAAAGTGCCATTCTGCCTTCCATGGTGGTTGCACCATTTTACACTCCCACCAACAGTGAATAAGGGTTCCAGTTTCTCCACAACCTCGTCAACATGTGTTGTTTGCTGCTCTGTTGAATTTTACTATTCTTACTGGGATTAGATGATATCTCATAGTTGTTTTGAACATATGGAATTTCTAGGTTCACCTTTTTGAGGAAATGCCAAACTGCCTTCCCAAAGTGGTTGTACCATTTTACAATCCCAGCAACAGTGTATAAGAGTTTTTATGGCTCCACATTCTCTCCAACATTTCTCGCATGCTGTCCTGTTAAACTTCGCCACTGTTACTGGGATAAGATGGACCTCATTGAAGTTTTGACTTGCATCTCTATTATTGCCAGTGATTCTGAGTGTTTCTTCATCTGTCTGTTGGCCATCTGAATATCTTCCTCTGTGAAGTCTATCCATGTCTTTTGCCCATTTTATAAAATGGTTCTTTTTCTTGTGGAGGCCCTGTAGGACTCTATAAACTTTCATTGAGTCCCTTATCAGATATGGCATCGCCAAATGTTTTTCCCCAAACAATGGGTTTTCTTTTCACCTTATTGGGGAAAGTTTTTATGCACACAAAAACTTAATCTTTAGGAGGTTTCATTCATCAATGTTATCCATAATTCTGTCAACTCGTGAGTGTTCGCTTGATTAGAAACATAGATATGAAGGTGTATCTGTAAACCTATACACTAAGAACTACACACAACACCATGGCCATTCCTACCACTTTTTAAATTCTGTTAATTGGGCTCTCTACTCATCAGCCATTTCCACTCTTCCCTTATCAAAAGAACTCCATTTTGGGTGGAAGAGAAGCAGCAATAAGCCTAATTTAGGGTGTTAATTTCTCTCTCCTTTGCTCAAAACTTATATTCCCAGACTTTCTTGCAGCATGGGATGACCACATGCTAAAAGGACTTCTTAATTAATTTATGCAAAAATTTAAATGGTGCCTGGTACAGAGTAAGCTTCACGTATATATTTGTCATCATTACTGTGTTTGGTTTTTTGGTTTTTTTTCTCATACAAGGCAGGACATTCAGTCCCAGGCCTGTGTCAGAAACCCTGAAGTTACACACAAAGCCAGAGTCTCGGTTTTCACCTTTTGCCTTCCTAACTAAGCATTGGGAAGCCTTAATGCAGTGTTGGAGGCCCTACAGATTCATACAAGACAGAATCTGAGAATGCCTTCAAAATTGCTTGATGGGGTAATGCCCATTCTCCCAGAATTCATTTGGTTTTGTTAACAATCAGGCATCCAAGGCAGGACATTCAATCTCAATCCTGTGTTGGGACATCAGGCCTGTGGCCCTTGGACCAAATAAACAACTCCAACATACCAGACCTAGAAGAGATCTATCCTCACCTTGGAAATTATCACATTGTGATAGCATTGTGGTACAAAAGGAAGAGCAGAGACACTACGTCACAAATCATCAGTTCAGTAGCTCAGGGAGTAGGACCTTTTCCCAGTACTGCCTCAGGCAAAAATCTTTCCCTGAAGCTGGTGCATGAGGTTTGGATTTACATCTTCCTATGTGCAAGACAGGCATCAGTGTGAGAGACCAGCTGCAGTGTGTGGTGCAAGACATCACAGAAGTGACTTGTGGCTTAAGCTATCATATCAAGGGGTGGCTGGCAGAGGGAGGTGCTGGATCCAGTAAGCAGCAGTGCAAGGAATACTAAGGTAGCAGGGAAAGGGAAGGGACAAGGTCATGTGCCTGGGTGGAGTGATGTGGTGTAGGGGTAGTATGTGGTGGGGGTATAAGGGAATGGTGATTGTATTGTTTATTTCTGTAAGCAAAGTGTTTTTCATCTACTCCTTTTCAGTAAAATACTTGTCTGTCAGATGTTGTTCTAAAACTAAGCATCCAAATAAAGACAGACTAGAAAGAAGGACTGGCTATCCACTTCTGAAATGTTTCAGGCCTTTGAAAAGCCTATGTACAGTAGAGCATACCTAGAGTAGAATACAGATATGGCAGCTGAGGCTAAGCCCTCAAATTTGGGAACACAAAGGAGGAGGAACAGTTATAAGCAAAAACTACTAATTGGAAGGCGGAATGTAAGAAGCATGACTATAGGAAAATTGGACAATTTTAAGAAAGAAATGGAATACATAAATACTGACATTATAAGGTATTAGCAAAATGAGATGGATTGGCATGGGATATTTTGTACCAGACAATCTATGCTGGAGATGAAAAGGTGAGGGGAATATGAGGTTGCTTTGATAATTTAAAAGGCCATTTCTAGATCCATCTTGAAATACAATATTGTGAGTGACAGGATAATATTCACATGTATACAAGGAAGACTTGTTAATACCACTATTATTCAAATTTATGCACCAACATCCAGAGCCAATGCGAAGGAAATAGATTCTTTCTACAAACTTTTGCAGTCAGAAATCAATGAAACATGTAACCAAGATGCATTAATAATATTAATGGGTGACTAGAAAGCAAAAGTTGGAAACCAGGAAGAAGGATCAGTAGTTGAAAAATATGGGTTTGGTGACAGAAATGAGGCTGGAGATGGATAGAATTCTGTACTATCAATGATTTATTCATTGCAAATACCTTTTATAAGAAACATAAATGCAGATGGGAGAATGCCGCCGCCAGACGGGAGAACACCGCCGCCAGACGGGAGAACACCACCACCAGACGGGGTTCCACC
>NW_006401762.1:0-7433 GCF_000299155.1 Elephantulus edwardii
AATAAAAATATTTAAAAAAAGAAAAAGAAAAAAAAAACACCTCTCCAAAGTATTGAAGAACAATGATGTCAGGAGAGTAAGGTGTGCCTGACCCAGGCCATAGTCTTTGCAATACTTGTTATGCATCAGAAAGCTGGACAATGACTAGGGATGATAAAAGGAGAAACTGCATAGCAACTAAGTGTGTCTGAGACAATAAAATTGACACAGGATAGAGCAGGGTTTAGGGCTGTTGTTTTTAGGGTCACTATAAGTCACAGGCAACTCAATGGCACCTAACAATAACAACAACAAAATAACAATATTCCAAGAAGTAGAATAGCTGGGTCATATGGACTTTCTATGTCCAGTTTTCTGAGGAAAAGCCAAACTGCCTTCCAGAGTGGTTGTGCCATTTTACAATCCTACCAAGAGTGTGTAAGAGTTCCTATCTCACCACATCCTCTCCAAGACTTGTCACTTCTTGTCCTGTTAAACATTGCCACTGCTACTATAAGATGGTATCTTGTTGTGGTTTTGATTTGCATCTCTCTTATTACCAGTGATTTTGAGCATTTTTTCATGGGTCTGTTGGCCATCTGAATAGCTTCCTCTGTGAGAAGACTTTCCATATCTTTTTCCCAGAACTCCTGTATTTTATTAATATTATTAATTAATACACTTAGCTAATGGCTCTAAAGGTATAGATTTTATTGCACTCATAATTGTCTTGGGACGGGGTGTGGGGGCGTGGAAAGTCTGGTGCTATACCTTCAAAACTCAGCCATAAAAATCCCTTTGGAGCACAGTTCTACTCTTAAGTGAGTCAGAAGCAACTCGATGACAACTGGTTTTAGATAAAATCTCTATGTATCCCAGAACCCCACTGTCTTCCTCTTTCTTAAATATATTATCATTTATGTCCCCATTAAATCCTGGGTGTCAATCTAGGAGGCAAATGAGGATCCTATTCTTCTATGAGAAAGGAAACATGCTGCAAGACCAGTTGAAATTGCTACAGGCAGCATCTCAGACATGTCTCAGAAGACAGACAGGAAGCCACCAAGATGAGGGACTCTCTCCTGATGGATGTTCAGGGAATAGGCTTGAAAGCTACAATCTGACATCATCTCTCCTCACCCGATCTTAACTGTACTTATTTAGTGACTAAAGTCCCTTCCACTTGAGATAGTTCAATCTACTGAAGGCAGGGCTGAATAGTTGTTAGGTGCCATTTTGAGTAGAGTACGACCCATAGTGACCTCATGAACAACAGATCTGAACCCTTTTTCTATCCTGTGTCATCCTCACACTTCCTGACACTCAAGAGCCCATTGTGACAGTTACTATGTCACTCCATATGGTTGAGGGTCTTCCTCTCCTGACTGACCCTCCATCCTTCCCAGCATCATGTCCCTATCCAAGAAATTGCCCCTTCTAGAAACATGCCCAGAGTATATGAGGTCTCATCATCCTTGCTGCCAAAGAGCACTTTGGCTGCACTCTCTACAAGACATATCTTAAATGATGAATTAGAACCCATTTTTCTCACAACTGAAGTGAAACCTTCTTGCCTATCTCTAAGTCCCACAATATTAATAATCCATATGATACCTTTTCTGGTGTTTAGGCATAGCCTTCGGGTCCCATAGCACAAATATCTTCTCTTGCTTAGACTATGCATCTGCATATACCCATCTTGTTGTTATTGTTAGGTGCCATCAAGTCAACTATGACTCAACGAACCCAAAGAACAACAGATCCCTGGCCTACCCTATGCCATCCTCATCTTAGGCACACCTTTAGTCACATTCCCAGAGACCAAGGCAATGCATATAGTGCTCAAAATTGACAGGATCTTGGGGAGCTGAACCAACATACCCCGTGTTCAAGCAGTGCATGTCTGTTCCAACAGTCTCAGGTTATGTCAGACATTGGGGCATCTGTGTCCACCAGGCCCCTTCACAACCCTTCAAGATACAGGGTCAGTTTCCACCAGCAGCATCTCCTTCTTGTCCTCAGCCTGTCTTATCATCTCAAGATTCTCCCTTACCTATGATAAAAAGTTTTTTCAAGTCTTTATTTTTCAGTGCTATCCCTCTTAATAATCGTACTCTATGAAAGCATGGGGCGGGGGAGCAAATGTTCAAGGTTATAGTAGAGATTTAAAAAGGGAAAGATTCTAGAAACAAAAGATGAAGTCATCATTAGGCTATGAGTTTTAAACCCAAGGTTCACAAATCATGCACGTCAATGTTGAGCCTTATTTTCCCAATGTCTAAAATGAGATTGAACTTCAATCTGAGTGTGGCTTGAACTTAAGAAGGCACAGTCATGCAGCTTAGCATTTTAACCAGATCCCCCAGTAACTGTGCTGAAGGGTGAGATTCCTCACCTAGCCAAACTCTGTGATACCAGGCAGAGGCTGTCAGAGCACCAGGTCTCCTGCAGAATTTTGAAATTCTGCAGCACCATGGGAAGCTGTACAGATCCTCAGACTCACAAGGGAGCTTTCTGAGACAATGGCTTGTTCTATATCTTCAGTGGATCAGTGGTTATGAAGATACATACAGGTGTCAAAGCTCATGAACTAGATAATTCCAGTGAGTGCATTTGAATATATGCAAATTATACTTCAATAAAGTCTATTTAAAAGAAAATAATTTCGAAACTTAAATCATTTATCTGTAGTAAATTTGTAATAATGAGCACTATATCCAAGAATATAAAGAATGTCTTATAAGATATTCCACTTCTCCCCTCTGGAAGCCTGTATTCAAGTATAAATGTGAGTTAAGTTTGCTAAGTAAGAATGCTAATTGATGTGTCTTTACTCAAATATAAAAATGTAACTACACATGGCTTGCTCTCTGTCTGTGTGTGTGTGTGTTTAAACACTTGTTTAAAAATTACTAGTATCAGATGAATCCTAGCTGAAAGGTAATAATACCAGAAAATGTCTTTTTGTGCTTTATTGACTATGCAAAGGCATTTGACTATAGAGATCATAGCAAATTGTGGCTACCATTGGAAAAAAAAATGGGAATCTCAGAACACTTAATTGTGCTCATGCAAAATCTATTTCCAGCTATTCCACTGCTTGGAATATACCCCGAGAAAATGAGAACTGATGCACAAACAGAGACTTGTACACCAATGTTCATAGCAGCGTTATATACCGTCACAAGAATATGGAAACAGCCCAAATGTCCAACCACAATCAAATGGATTAAGAAATAATGGTACATTCATTCACATGATGGAATACTACAAAACATACAAAAGCAATGATTTTGAAAATTACTATCTAACTTGTTATGTTAGGCATAGCCTTCTGGTACCCTAGCTTGGGAAGGACAGGAGAGCATTATGCTAAATGAACTAACTCAGTCCCATAAGGACAAATGCTGTATAAAACCATTACTGTAGAGATTTTACGAGGATCCAAGGGAGGAAGGGGGGAGCAGAGAGGTAAGGATGGGTGAGGGTGGGATGGGGTGAGGAGGTTAATTATAGGGTTGCACAATTTGATGGATGGAGGAAGGGGTGAGTAAAGGAAATGGAAAAGATCTGGTGTGAGAAACAATGTATATGAACTTTGTATGTAAACCAGTATGAAATAAAAAATTTATTTTAAAAACCTTATATCTAGACCAAGAGGCTGTTGTGTAAACAGAACAAGGGAATACTACATGGTTTAAAATTAAGAAGGGTACACATCAAGGTTGTTTCCTTTCTCCATTCCTGTACAATCTGTATGTGGAATAAATCATTCAAGAAGCTGGACTGTATGAGGAGTAATGTAATGTCAGGATTAGAGGAAGACTGATCAATAACCTTTTCTATGCAGATGATACAACCTTGCTTACTGAAGGTGAGGAGGACTTGAAGCATTTACTCCAGAAAACCAAAAACTAGAGCCTTCAGTACGGATTGTGTCTCAACATCAAGCAAACAAAAATTCTTGCCACATTCTAGGCAACATCATGACAGACAGTAGAAAAGATTGAAACTGTCAACAACTTTATCTTACTTGTATGCACAATCAATACACTTGGCACAGCAGTCAGACAACCAGGAGACATATTGCATTGGGAAAGTTTGCTTTCAGAGACCTCCCTAAAGTGATAATTAATAATGTTGTCAGTTTGAAGACTAAAGTGTTGTTCATTCAGGCCATGGTCTTTTTAATCACTTGCTCTGAGAGCCGGACAATGAATAAGGTTGACAGAAGAATTGTTGCCTTTGAGTTGTAATGTTGGAGAAGAGTACTGAATAGCCTGTGGACTGCCAAAAGAACAAACAGATATGTCTCAGGAAGGTGCAGCCAGAGTGCCCCTCGGAAGCAGAGATGGTAAGTAAAGCATCATCTCTCCCATTTTGGGCAAATTGTTAGGAGGGGCCAGTCCTTGGAAAAGGACATCATGCTGGGAAAGGTGGAGGGTCAGACAAGGAGAGGAGGATGCTCAGTGACATGGATTGATACAATGCCTGTAACTGCTGGGCCAAGTGTCTCAGAGATGTGGAGGCTAGAAAAGGATAGGGCAGTGTTCAGATCCAGAGTTCAGAGGGTCACTATGAATCGCACTCAACTCAGTGATATCTAGGGACAACAGCCTGTCTCTTTCCGTGTGTGTGTGTGTGTGTGTGTGTGTGTGTGTGTGTGTGTAAGAGATGGGAGGGATGGAGAGGGAGAGAGAAAGGAGAAAAGAGAGAGACAGGGAAGAGTACACACTCTGCTCGGTAAATTTATCTTTGAGACTCTTTCATTATTTCCAAATGGCAATGCTTGCTCTGAGCCTAGGAGACAGTCGGGCCAGAGAGATATATCTGTTATCTACTTCGGAGAAAGCAATGAAGCATGAAGGTTGGGAAGCAGGCAGAGGAGAGAGTGTGTTGAAAGAATATGACCAAGGTCCAAACATTAAAACAAAGCTTTGATTCGAGAGGCAGAAGGAAGAAAAAGTCATAAATGGAATAATCGAGGCAATAGGAGGCTGCTCAGGTGAGTACAATGACTTGATGCCCGTTTAGCAGAGGGAGAAGGCAATCATGACAAATACTAAAGGGCTGTTAACAAGGACTAGGGCTGAGAAACGTTACTGAATTGGACTCTAATGACATTTAAGGAGAACCACGTGAAATAATAAAGTGGCGAAAGAAGCCTGACTGCCAGAAGTCAAGGAATGAGTTGGCAGTAAGGATGATCAGGCAGTTAGTAAGACTTAGTATGAAATAGACTCAAGAAGAATAGCACTTCAACATTTTAAGTAAAGTTTACTTTTCATCGAAACATTTGAGTATGTTTACAGACTAAGAAAAACAATTCTGAGCAAGAGAGAAGCAAAGTATTCAGAACAATGGAAGAATGGTTAAAGAGGCATGGGGCAAACTTAAAGGGACTCTAGGAAGAAGTAATTAATCTTTTGAGATCATGTGTCTTTGACTAGATTCTCTAGAACGCAGAGCCAGAGGCAAGAAATAAAGTGTTCACACTTTATTTGGTGGTAGGGTGCAAGCCCAAAACAATGAAAGTGAAGAAAAACTAATAAATGCTAGCAAGGTGAGAGGAGATGGGAGGCACTGTGAGGAAATGCATTGCTGTGCTAAGGACACTTCACAGCATGCTGTGAAGACACACCAGTCACTCTTGAAACATATGCACTTGCCGTGTTGTCTTTCTCTGTAAGAGTTGCAAAAGGAAATCATATTTTAAAGCAGTTCACTGGGATGTCAGATTCTGTTTATCTACCTCCCTCCAGTCTTTTATTTCCTACCAATCAGTATTTACCCCACAAATGAGTACGTTTCCTGGCACTGCTGGACTGTGTCATCTAGTCTTCATCTAGCAGAAGACCAATTTCAAATCCTATGTTGTAATCAAATATAGTAGCAAACAAGAGAAAGAAAGGAAGCAGTTAAGAGAAACTAAAAAAAGTGTTCCAGGTTTTTCTAGTTGTGTGTACCATCTAGTCAAAACCAACCCACAGCTGACCCTTCAGTGGGTTTTCAGAGGCAGTTAATCGAATGGGAGGAGATTGCCCATCCTTCACCCACAGAGCAGCTGGTGATCTTGAACTGTATGCCTTCTGGATTGCAGAGCAGCTTCTTGCCACTAGACCACCAGAGTTATAAAATAAAAATGGGTGAAAACAGAGACATTGTAGAGACATTTTGAATCAGAGGAGAAAAGTTGAGAAAATGAACTTTGAATGATTGGTGATATTTAAGGAGACAAAGTTCTCTGAGGAAATTGAAGTGGTTAGGAACGTTATTGAGATGCCAAAGCCTTCTTACGGAGCCAAGATAAAACAAAAACAAGTGAAAAAAGCCTGCTGTAAATGGCCATACCTTAGAATCCTAGAATTTCAAAGTTGAAAATTATAGTGCTCGCTTCGGCAGCACATATACTAAAATGGGAACGATACAGAGAAGATTAGCATGGCCCTTGCGCAAGGATGACACGCAAATTCGTGAAGCGTTCCATATTTTTTTAATATATGTGAAAAAAAAAGAAAATTATAAATATATTTGATACATACTTTTACATTAAAACTGTGGAACCAAATACCTAAAGTGGCTTGGTAATAAAGAATTTTCAGACACTGACAATGTTCTAGTGGCCTAGTCCAGGTTAGCCCTACTAACTCAAAGGGGGTGCCCATCTGGCAGTTCAAACCGGCTTGAAAGCAATGAAGTAGGTTCCATTGGGTAGGTAGACGTCTTCTTTTTCAATAGCAAAGTGATTGTGGAGTTTGTTTCTGCACACACACACACACACACACACACACACACACAGTAAATATACACACAAAAACACACATATGTAATAGTTTTAATAATTATGCTTATGTGTGTCAGGGATGATAAGGACGGCACAGGTTAGAACAGGGTTCAGATCTATTATTCATAGTGTCGCTATGAGTCACACTTGATTCAATGGCACTCAACAAAAACCATGGAAAATCAGTTATGCCTGGACTTTATAACCCAAATATGTCTCCACCTGGTGGCATCCACCTGAATTACAGGTAGAGACCAGAAAATTAAAAGGAGCAGAAACCTGAGGGTATTTTTAACTACTTAGCTCTCCTTAATATAGATTAATACCTGCTTATTATAGATTTCTTTTTTTTAATTCCTCTCCTTTAGTCTTCAGTGAATCAATTCTTCCTTCAACGCCCCTTCCAACTGCGTGAGATACTGCTCTTCCTCAACTCCGGAGTTCAGCTTTGCAGCTCCTCTTCCTGGTTTTCCTTCTTCCTATGAAGATCAGTGATAATACTGGGTCTTTCCAGATAGTGAATGGCAAGAACATCCACACATATGCACCCTGCGAGACAAAACACAGTGACGCCAGCTGTGAACGTTGGGACTGGCCAAGGTGCCGTGCGCAGACACAGTGGACAGTGGGAGTGGACTTGAATTGGGACACACCCCTGCAGCTCTGACCC
>NW_006401763.1:0-7408 GCF_000299155.1 Elephantulus edwardii
AAAAAAACAACAACAGACATTCGGGGTTGGGGAAGAAGAACGAGCTGGGGAGGAGAAAACAGTGTAACAATGAATGAATGAAAACCCAAAATCTCTGTAAATGTTCACTAAAACTAATAAAATTTAATAATAATTTAAAAAAAAAAGCTTCGGGGTGGTGTGTGAAAAAAAACAAAGAAGCCTCTTAATAAGGTAGACTGACAGGGTGGATCGAAGATGGGTTCAAGCACAGCAGTGATGAGGACAGCGCAGGGCTGGGCAGCACTTTGTTTTGTTGTATAAAAGACCACGGTGGGTAAGAACTGACTCAACACTACATGCAGTTATCTCAAAACACTTCCATGGAGTTGATAGCAATTCACAGCTAACCCTCCAGCGGGTAATTTGGAGGCAGCAAATTGCACAGGAGGTGACTGTCCATCTTCTTCCTGAGGAGCTGCTGGTGGATTCTTATCAGTCACCTTTAGGGTGGCAGCACAATTCCCTAAGGACTATGCCGTCAAAGCTCCTTTTTGTAGCTATCTAATACTGCTGAATCCATACTTCTAGCCTCTCTGTGAGAGAATACATTTCTGTTTGTTAAAGCCACCCAGCTGTGGTATTTCCAGTATAGCAGCACTAAAGACTGAGACACAGAAATTAAAAACATGCCTAAGCTGTGATACAATTTCTAGTTGGCATGGTCCCCAAGACCATGTTCTTAGGCTTCAGTTCAGAGGGCTGACCAACTTGGCAGGTCCTGGAATTACTCTTCATTGACCTCCTTCCACTTTTAGGGTTACACACCAAGCCCTGAACTTACTAAGTGTTCGACTTCTGAAATGACACTCATTAATGACAACATCAGACAGCTTCCCTCAGACACTCAGTGACTCCCTTTACTCTTCTTCAGTGGCCTGAGGCCACCATATGGAAATGTTCACTTTATTATCACACCAGTCTATATTCTTTCACATCTTATTTAGCATACTCTTTACCTTGTCCTCTTAATTATTCAGAGCAGACTAATTATGCAGATTAATCTTTGCATTTGATATAGGTAGGCAATGATGCTCTCTGGTGGCATAGCGGCAATAAGTTGTGTGGCCAACCCAAAGATTCAAATCCACCAGCTGCTCTGTGGGGGAACAATGGGCAGTCTCCTCTTATGCAGTTTACAGTCTCTGAAAACCCACTGGAGGGCCAGCTGTGAGTTAGTTCCCGCTCAATGGCATGGAACAACATCACCTTTTTAATACTCCTCTGACCTATCAAGCTTCTACTGAAGATACCTGTCTAATTACACAAACAAGGTAAATGCAGATTTTAAATGCAGTTTGCTATCTATGGAAAAGAGATGGCTGAGTGCCACTGTGGGGAAAAGAAATCTAACAACTAGACAGCACATCATAGT
Organism: Elephantulus edwardii; assembly: GCF_000299155.1. Taxonomy (NCBI): domain Eukaryota; kingdom Metazoa; phylum Chordata; class Mammalia; order Macroscelidea; family Macroscelididae; genus Elephantulus; species Elephantulus edwardii. The sequence continues at coordinate 1,394 of NW_006401763.1, forward strand.
TTAGTTACCATGCTTTAAGACCAAGAGCAACCCTATTAGACCTATATAGGGCAGCACTCTCATCATCCACAATTACTCTTAAATCTTCTCCATCTTTACCAAACGTGTTTCTATTTCGATTCCCCCTTTCACATCTGACTGATAGCTACACCTGGTTTTTCACAGAAAATCCAAGTCTCTAGTAATTCCTTCAACCTTATTCTTTCTGAATGAGTGCTTCTTCCTAGAAAAGGTCAATTTATTCACAAAGGCTCCAGATTAAATCCTCTGGCCATGAAGCATGGATTCTGCTGGACAGCTTATCTTCTTTCATGATCTTTAATTCTCCCCCACCCCCACTATGTCCTTTCCCATCCATTTAAACACAAGTGTTCTCACTAATTAAGGGCACAGAAGAATTTCAATCTCAAATCTTTAATCTTTTACCTGATAACCAACCTCTTTATACAGCATTTCCTCATTTTCTATCACATTTTAATTTGGATTCTGCTGTCAACCAGCCAGGCAAATCACTCCATGTGGAGAGAAGTCATGCCCAACTCACTCACCTGGGATGGGATGGCCAGTGACCCAGTGTCTCCTCCCTCAACCTTGATGATTATTTCCTGAGGAAGGAGAGAGTCCTGAGAAGGAAAAACAGAACAGAAAAAGAAAAAAAAATCATGGTGCTAAATTATGAGTAAGTTAAATCATGACTAGTCTAGAACACTGTGAGTAGGCTAGGATTTAGCACATCAACTAGTTTAGTACAATCCACTTACTAAACTTCCACTGTTGTCCCAAGGTTAAGGCCAAGCTGGCTATATGGAGAGAGAGAGAGCAGGGACATCTGGAGGAGCACTGAAATGTCTGATGTGGGCACAAGTTCATGTGAATCTGTCTGGCTGCCAAGCTACCTGTGAAATATAATTACCATATGAAATGAAAGAACCATCCAGCTGAGCCCTGTCTCAATTCCTGGATCACAGAATCATGAGCAAATAAATACTTACAATGTTTGTGGCAAGTGCCATCAAGTTAACAACTAACTCATTGCCTCTGAGTCAGAAATGGAGTCAGAGCTGATGTTCCAGTGGGTTTTTAGAGGCAGGAAATCATATGTGAAGAAACTGCCCAACTTTCTCCCACAGAGCAGTTGGTGGATCTGAACCACTTGCATATGGGGTGGCAGTTCAGCTCCTTACCCACAAGGCCACTAGTGCTCCCTGCCATCAGTAAAGGCAGCATCAAAATGGATCGGGGCCAATGTATATGCACTCAACTCAAGAGAAAGAAAAATGACCAATGGATATATAAAAAGATGTCCACCTCTTTCAATCATGCAAGTTAATGATTTCTATAACTATCTCTGAGATAATAAATTTCCACCAATACCTGCCAACTCCAATTCAAGAAGCCATTTGATGGTTCAATTCGGCAAGAGAAGGATGAAGACAGCCTGCTCCAATTTGGATTTAGAGCCCCTGAAACCTGACAGTCAGCTGCTATGAGCTGGCAGTAGCTGGCTTAGGTTTTTTGTTTTGAGAGTTTTGGAGGATGCTGGTGGTGCAGTGGGTTAAGTGCTGGGTAGGCGGTTCCTGCCCACCAGCTGTTCCAGAGGAGAAAGATGAGAGAGCTTGCCCTGTAAGGCTTTACAGCCTCAAAAACCCTTTGGGGCAGTTCTGGTCTGTCCTGTAGGTTTCCTGTAGCATGGAAACAGCTTGATGGCAGTGAATTTCTTTTAGTGGATGTCTAGTTCTGGGATATATAAAAGTGCAGAACTAAATCATGCAGCAGGGTTTACTAGTTATCATCTTTCATTTTTTGACAACAGGCCCCTGTACTGCTAAGACAACTGATGAATAGAGAATAGCATTAAAGCAAACAGCCAAAGAATCAAAGATATTGAGAAAATATCCACAGTCATGAATGCTGGTGGTCATACATGGAAACAAAAACCACCTGGGCTTGAAATAATGATGTTTTAATAATTTTTTCCTTTTTAAAAATATTGCGATTTCAGTGAAACTTTAATGGGATGGGTTTTCCACTGACACACATTTATTTTATAGCAATGATGCCAACACTCACAGTGTAAGTGCACTCTTTTCATATCCTCTGTGAGCCTCATCTCCATGAATCCTTCTACCCCTTCTCTTCCTGTGTTCTGAGCTTTTTCTCCAGGCAAATGCCGCCCCTTTGACCTTAGGTGATTGATTATTCTAAGTAGTGAGTAAGGGCCTTCCCTGGTGTCTTTGTTCATCTGACAGGGGTGTCTGGTGTTTGAGGCACAGGGGTGAATTTTGTTCCGGATTTGAAGGGTAACTATGGGCGACAGTCTTGGTGGTTCCACCAGTAACTATCTCTGTAAGTATGGCCATTTTTATGGGTTTGAGTTTTATTCCCCAGGAGAAACCTGGGCAGTTTCCTTCCATTAAGGGTTATAGCCCCAGAAAGCCAATGGAAGGTCACTGTGGGTTGGTTTTATGCCCCCCACTCCCACTCTAGTCTAGACCTTCTACTGTGATTCATTTGAGAGTCATCATTGCTTTGATTTACATCTCTCTAATATTGGCTGACACAGAAGAATTTAATGAAAGCAACAGCCTGTGGTGATGAAGGGAAAAGTTCAAGCTGCTCTGAAAGAATTGGCAAAAAACGGGGTCCCTGGAATTGATGGCATACCAACTGATATATTTCAACAAACAGAAGCTGCTCTGGATGTGCTCACCAAGCTATGCCAAGAAATTTGGAGGACAACCACTAGGCCAACTGACTGGAAGAGATCCGTATTTGTTCCAATTCCAAAGAAAGGTGACCCAACAGAGTGTGGAAATTATCAAACAATATCATTAATATCATGTGCAAGCAAGATTCTGCTGAAAAATATAAAAAAAATTACTGGATCAGCACATCAACAGAGAATTGCCAGATGTGCAGTCTAGATTTAGAAGAGGTCATGGTACTAGGCATGTCTGATTGATCTTGGCTGAAAGCAGAGAGTACCAGAGGAATGTCTATTTGTGTTTCACTGACTATGCAAATGCATTTGACTTTGTGGAGCACAACAAACTGTGGCTTACTCTGAGAAGAACGGGAATCCCAGAATATTTGATTGTGCTTATGCAAAACCTATACTTGGAGCAGGAGGTAGGTGTCAGAACAGAATAAGGAGATACTGCATGGTTCAAAATTAGGAAGGGTTCATGCCAGGGATGTGTCCTATCTCCATACCTTTTCAATTTATATGCAGGAGGAGGAGGAATGTGGAATCAGGATTGTAGGAAGACTCGTCAACAACCTGAGTTATGCAGATGACACACTTTGCTTGCTGAAACTGAGGAGGACCTGAAGCGCCTGCTGCAGAAGGTCAAGGACTTCAGGCTTCAATATGGATTGAAGCTCAACATCAAGAAAACAAAGATTGTCACCACTGGGCCAACTGGCAGCATCATGATAGATGGTGAAGAGTTTGAGATTGTTAACAGCTTCAGTTTGTTTGTCTCCACAATCGAGACTCTGGTACCAGCAGCCAGGAAATCAAAAGACAAATTGCATTGGGAAGGTCTGCTGTCAGAGACTTCTCCAGAGCACTGAAGAGCAACAATGTCAGTCTGGAGACTAAGGTATGCCTGATTCAGGCCATGGTCTATACAATTTCTTGCTATGCATTAGAAATCTGGACAATGATTAGGGATGACAGGAGAATTGATGCCTTTGAGCTGTGGTGCTGGAGAAGTGTTGAATATACCGTGGACTGCTAGGAGAACAAACAGGTTCATACGAAAGAAGGTAAAACCAGGCTGCTCCTTGGAGGCAAGGATTCTGAAGTGTTGTCTGCCATACTTTAGGCACATTGCAAGGTGGGACCAGTCCTTGGAGAAGGGTGTCATACTTGGGAGGGTAGAGGGACAGATCAAGAAAGGAAGACCCTTGAGGAGATGGACTGACTAAATGACTGGGGTAATGGGAGTAGGTGTGTCAGAGACGATGAGGTTGGCTCAGGATAGAGCAGAGTTCAGAGCTGTTGGACACAGGGTCACTATGTACAGGCAACTCAATGGCACATAACAACAGCAGCTAATAATCTTGAGCATTTCTTTATGTGTCTGCGTGTCTTTTTGGTGAAATGTGTAGTCATGTCTTTTAAGACCCTATCTTTTACTTGAGAAGACAAGGACAAGTTGATGGGAGAGGTAGGTCAAGTGAAAGTAGACAGCCTGCTGGGGCCAATGTCCCACCACAGAGATGTTTTAAAGAGATGAAAGGAGGAAGCAGCCAACATGCCAGTACTTTTTGTAGTCAATAATGTGAGACAGGTCCTGGCCAGCAAATGAACTCAGGAATAAAAAGGGGGGAAATTAATGAAAAAGAAAAGTTTAAGAAAGAAATGGGCCATTGGTATTTGTGGATGATTATGTGCATTAAAAATTACAAAAGACTCTTCAGAAAAAACGAATATGTGAGTTCACTAGTTTGGGGAAACAAAAGTCAGAATGAAAAGGTATATATGTAGGTATCAGCAAACAGAAAAGGAAAAGTTTTTAAAAGTTATCATTTCCCCTTTCTCTGTGGAATCACCTGCGGACGGGACCCTGTACACATACACCAAAACCTGCAGAGCCTCCAAGGCCCTCATTGCTGCTCAGTACAGCGAAGCTCAAGTCCGTGTGCTCTACGCACTCCCTGCTTCCAAACCAGCTGCTCCTCAGAATTTCTCTACAAATTTCACAGCAAGGGTCCAGCATTTGAGGGTGACGATGGATTCTAGGTGTTTGGTGAATAATGGCGAGCTGTGGGGAAGTGCCCCAGAAGCAGCAGCTCAGGTGGTGGAGTGGGTGAGCTTTGCTGACAGTGATGTCGTCCCCCCAGTTAGCAGTTAGGTGTTCCCCACCTTGGGAATCATGCACCACAACAAGCAGGTCCAGAGAATGCCAAGAAGGTGAGGCAAATTCTGGGCCTCTTAAATGCTCACTTGAAAGCAAGGACTTTCCTGGAAGATGAATCTGTGACCCTGGCTGACATCACAGGTGTCTGTATCCTGCTATGGCCATACAAACAGTTGCTAGAGCCTTCTTTCCGACAGACCTTCCCCGATACCAAACACTGGCTCCTCACCTGCATTAACCAGCCCAGTTTGGCGCTATCCTGGGGGAGCTGAAGCTCGGTGAGAAGGTGGCCCAGTTCAACGCTAAAATGACTGCAGAGAGATAGCCTAACAAAGACATCTACAGAAAGAGAAAGGGCCAAGGGAAGAGAAGCAGAAGGCCCAGGCTGAGCGAGTGGAAGGAAGAGAAAAAGGCAGTGGCTGCTCCCGGAGGAGATGGATGAGTGTGAGCTGGCGCTGGATGCTGAGCCAAAGGCCAGGGACCCCTCCGCTCACCGGCCCAGGAGCACCTATGTGTCAGAAGAATTTAAATGTTAGTCCAGCGAAGACCGCTCTCTGTGGCCCTGCCCCATTGTGGGGAGCACTTGGATAAGGACGGCTGGTCCTTGTGGTATGCAAAGTCCTGCTTCCCACAATCTCGTCACTGAAATGTTTCAGCAACTGGGTAAGTGAAGGAAGGATGCCTTTGCTCATGTTATCCTCTCTGGGACCAACAAGAGCAGCATCATTTCTGGAGTCGGTGTCTTCAGAGGCCAAGAGCTTGCCTTCCCGCTGAGTCCAGACTGGCAGGCAGACTACAAGTCAAACACAAGGCGGAAATTAGATGCTGGCAGGGAGGAGACCCAGCCGCTGGGTACGGAGTACTGCTGGTGGGAGGAGCCTTCCAGCATGTGGGCAAAGCCTTCAACCAGGGCAAAATCTTCAAGGGAGCCAAAGGCTTTATCACCTAGCTGCCTGCACATGCCCTTTGGAAAGGGGTCATTAAAGGAAACTGAACATTAAAAAAAAGAGTTACCATTTAAGGTAGCACTAAACTACGTTAAAGATGTAAAAGGAGGCTTAAGGGAAGTGATATAACACAAGGATGAGGACAGAATGCGCACCGAGCTACAAATCAACAAGACAAAGGGCGCTCTGGTGGCCTAGTG
>NW_006401764.1:0-1854 GCF_000299155.1 Elephantulus edwardii
CCACTTGGTCATGGTGAATTATTTTTTTTATATGCTTTGGATTCTTTTACCTAGGATTTTGTTAAGAAGTTTTTGCATCTATACTCATGAGAGATATTTTGTGCATCAAAAACTTTTTATAACGGGGTAAAAAGAAAACCTATAGACTGGGAACAAACATTTGGTAATACCGTCTCAGACAAGTCTCCCTCCCACCCCCCAGGAAAGACTTCTTTAATTTTTTTTAAATTTTACACTTGTTTTTGTACAAAGTTTATATATTGTGTTTCATGCTATCATACTGTGTTTCATACAGTCATTTTCATTATGCTTATTTTAAATCTTTTTATGAATTGAGATCCTCTGTAGTATTTGAGGGTTTTTTGTTTGTTTTTGTAGTATTTGCTTTATAACCTGCTTTTTTATTTGTTTGGTAATAAGGTTTCATCTTTTGTAATACCTATTTTCAAATTGCCTAGGCCTAAAATTTCTTTTCTAACTGGTTTGCCCAAATTAGGGTCTGTAGTTCATGCAATTGTTGTGATGTTATTTAAGTGTCTTAAAATCCTGCACAATCTCTTTTCTTTCTTTTTAAAAATTTTATTTTAATGAAAGTTTACAAAGACTTCGGATTTCCATTCATTCATTGTTGCACTTTTATCCCTGCCCACCCGTCCCCCAAATCACTTTACTTTTTGCAAAGTAAAAGAAAAACTTTCTTTCCTTGTTTTTCAATTCCTTCCCCTAAGTCCACTCCACTGCGCTACCTCCATTCTGGACTCCTGTCATAACAATAATATCTAATCATATATCCCCTTTAAACAGTTCTCTCCTTCATCTCTTTCACTGAAGTATACATTCATTATTTATCCCATCTTTCTGAGTCTCCCCACAACCCGTATGCCAGTCCTCTTTTATAACAGTGGCATCATTCCATATTTGTCTTTTTTGTGACTGAGATATTTCACTCAGCATAGTGTCCTCCAGGGTCACCCATTTTGTGAAATATTTCATGAGTTCCTTGTTTTTCAATGCAACATAGTATTCCATTGTTTGAATTAATATACCAGAGCTTCTCTATCCATTTGTTTGTTGATGGGCACTTAGATTGTTTCCAATTCTTTGCTGTTGTGAGCAAAGCCAAAATAAACATAGGTGTGCATGTACCTGTTTTGGTGACAGTTATGGTTTCTTTAGGGTGTATTCCCAGTAGGGCATTGCTGGATCAAATGGTATTTCTATTTGCAATTTTTTGAGAAAGCTCTATATAGCCTTCCATAATGGTTGCCCATTTTACACTCCCACCAACAGTGAATAAAGGCTCCCGTTTCTCCACAACCTCACCAGCATTTGTTGTTTGCTGTTCCATTAAATTTTGCTATTCTGACTGGGGTGAGATGATATCTCATAGTTGTTTTGATTTGCATCTCTCTTAGAGGTAGGGATTTTTAACATTTCTTAATGTGTTTGTTTGCCATCTGAATGTCTCTTCATATCCTGTGCCCATTTTTGTATTGGTTTATTACTTTAATATAATATTGGATTCTGTTGGCCATGATTTTGTTAAGGATTTGTCATCTATATTCATGATATATATATTGGTATGTAGGGTTTTTTTAATACTATCTTTGCCTGGTTTTGATATAAGGTTATATTTGCTTCATAGAGTGACTCTGGGAGTGTTCCTTCTATTTCTATATTTTTACATAATATAAGGAGAATTGGTGATAGTTCTTCTCTGAATCTTCGGGAGAATTCAGCTGTGAAGTAATCTGGGGGAGGACTTTTTCCTTTTTTGTTGTTGTTGTGTTGTTTATGTTTTTTTTGTTTCTTTGTTTTTGTTTTTACTCTTTTTATTAAATTAATTTCTTTATT
>NW_006401764.1:3169-7328 GCF_000299155.1 Elephantulus edwardii
CCCAGTGGTGAGAATCTTTGTTTTCTTGATGTTGAGCTTCAATCCATATTGAAGACTGCAGTCCTTGACCTTCTGCAGCAAGCTCTTCTTTTTTTGAGTCATCTTTTTATGACCTCCTCCTTTTTTTTACTTTGTGAACACTCTGTTCAAGTGTTTTGCTCCTGTCTGTTTTAATTTGAGTAGTCTAGGTTTCTGGAAATTTGCCCATTTCCTCTAGATTTTCAGAGTATAGCTTTGCTTTTCGTAATATTCTAATATCATTGTTTTAATTTCAGCTAGTTCTGTTGTGATGTCACATCTTTCTTTTCTTATTCAATTTATTTGTGTCTTTGTTTTGTTTTACTAATGGTTTGTCTATTTTATTAACCCTTTCGAAGAACCAGCCTCTGGTTTTATTGATGTTTGGGGTTGTTTTTCTGTTTTCTATCCTGCTGATTTCTGACCTTATACTCTCCTTTTCTCTAGAGGCTGTGGGATTAGCTGCTTATTCTTTTTATTTGTTTGGTGGCAGTGCTAAATAGTTTATTTTTCTCTTCTTTTGTTAAGTGCTTTTTTAAATTGCTGTGAACTGCCTTAGTTATATCCTAGATATTTCAATATATTTCCATTTTCATTTGTTTTGGGGAACTTTTTTTTAATTTCTGTTTTATTTCTTCTGTAACCCAGTAGTACTCAAGCAAGGTGTTATTTCGCTTCCTCATGGGTAGTTTTTTCCCCTTTAACCTCTTGTTGTTAATTCCAGTTTTATGGAATTGTGGTCTGAGAATATAGTTTGTATTATTACAATGTTGTTGTTGTTTTTTAAATTTGTCAAGGCTTGCTTTGTGTCCTAATATGTGGTCAATTCTGTAGAATATACCATGGGCACTTGAGAAGAAAATAAACTGAATTTTTGTTGGGGCAAGTACCCTGAACACTATGAGGTTGAAGTGACTGTATAGTTATTTCTTCTTCATCTTTGTTGGATTTTTTTTGTTGTTGTTGTTGATGAACTCTCCTTTAATGAGCATGGTGTGTTGAAGTCTCCTACTCTTGTAGTTTGGTCTGTTTCTTTCTTTAAGTCTGTTAACCATTGTTTTATGTATTTTGTATGTCTATCATTAAGTGTGTCGCAGTTAACTAAGGATATGTCCTCTTGTTCTTTTGTGCCTTTAATCAGTATACTGTCCTTATCTTTTACGATTATTTTCATCTTGAAATATAGCTTTTTAATTGATGCCATTAACATTGTATATTTTTTTCACCCTTTAATTTTTAGTCTAGCATTCTCTTTGTTTCTCAAATATGTCACTTATAGGCAACATACAAATGACCTTTGTTTTTTTAATCTATTCTGCTACTCCTTTTCTCTTAATTGATGAATTTAAGTCATACACATTGAATATGATGCTAGGGGTTTTTGTTACCATTTTCTACATTCCCTTTTCTGCTGTTGGTGGTTACTTTGTTTCATTCACTTTCTTCTGCAGTCTTTATGTGAAGGACTTCCATTCTAAGTCTTGTAAAGTTAGTCTTATTTTCCTTAACTTACTGCTTTTCTGCAAATGGCCTAATTTCTCCTTCATATTTGCTGGACAGCTTTGTTGGGGGCAGGATCTTTGTCTGGTAATTGTTTTCTTTCAGTCTTCTGTGTATACCACCCCATTGTCTTCTTTTTCATGTTGTTTCTGCTGAGAAATCATTGCTTAATCTAATGGGCTCTCCTTTGTAGGTGACTCTTTTTTTTTATTTAATTTTTAATGGTCAAAGGAAAAAGAGATTTATTAGAAAATATATGTCTCAGAGAGAGACACAGAGAGAGAGACAGACTATATGAAGACTGGTCAAGCTCCAGAAGTGAAGGAATGGAGAAAGATCTCTCAAGCTGTTTTTAGTGTTCTGTCCCTTGTCTTTGATTTTGATTTTAGAAGATTTGACAGTGATACATTTTGATGGTCTTCTTTTGGGGTCTAGTCTGTTTGTCATTCACTGAACTTCTTGAATATGTATTTCTTGGTTTTTTTTTTTTCTGATACCTGAAAAATTTTCTTCTAGTTCCTCTTCCACAATTTTTTCCATGCTTTTAGTTTTTAATCCTCCTACTCTGGAATTCCAGTCATATGTATCTTGGTTGTTACCCCACTTGATTCTGATACTTTTGTCATTTTTCCTTCTGTATTTTTACTGTTTTTACTTCATTTAAGTTCTCATTAAGGTTCTTGTTTTCTGTCTCATTAATTTTCTCTTTTATCTCTCCAATTCTGGTTTGTTTTGGTTTTTGTCCCCTTACCTCCAACATTTTGAAAATTTCCGCTGTTCTGGTCTTGGTATTCTGAATTGTATTTTCATGCTTCTCTGTAGTTTCTAATACTGTGTTGGCTGTATCTCCTCTGTCTTGTGATATTTTTTTTGTAAAAAAATTTTTTGGTGCTTTTTACATATGGTTTCAACTCTTTCCACCAACATTTGCAACTTTTTTGGTAACAGTTCACTGTTCCATAGTAAGGGAGGGAAACACACCCTGCCTGAAGTCCTCTCTGGATCTGGAGCTGGTGGGAAGACTCACCTTTGTTGGGAGTTCCCTGCTTTAAGGGAAGGGAGGGCAACTCACCTATTTGAACTTCTCTCTGGTCTTGGAGCAGGTTGAGTTTTATTTTCTTGATGTCAAGATTTAATCCATATTGAAGGCTGTACAGTCTTTGCCCTTTTTCAGTAAGTGCTTCAAGTCTTCTTCACTTTCTGCAAGTAAGGTTGTATCATTTATGTAATAAAGATTGCTGCTGAGATTTTCTCCAGTGATGATGCCACTTTCTTCTACACAGAGTCCAGTTTCTGGCATGATTTGTTTAGTGTACAAAATGAATAGGCATTGGATAAAGCACCCTGAAGCTCTTTTTTCCTGACCTTAAAAGAAACTGTGTTCCCTCATTCTGCTGTGCGCCCCTATTCTGTCCAAACAAGTGCTTTTTTGGTTTATTCACTGATTTAGCCAGAACATAAGTGTTCTGAAATTTTCTCAAGGCTACCCATAAATTGTTTGAATTTTCAGTCAGATGCCTTCAGCAGTAATACTTTCAGCAACAAACAGTATATTCCTTCCATGAAGGAGCTAACCTTTCAGTTATTAGTTAAGTTCCTTGCCACTGTGCCATCAGGGCTCCTTGCTCAGAGGAAACCCCCTATTTTAAGCCTTACAGCCTCCCTGTATTCTTGCTGACTGTTCTTTTTTTTCAGATTTTTTTTTTAAATTACTGACTATTCCTTTTGCTGAGTAATTCACCATCTGGTAGCTATCATACTGTAGCATTAATTGGTGCTAATTTTCAGATGTTAGCTAAGTGACTAAGATTTTAAAGTGGATAAAGCTTTGTTCAAGGTGTAATACTTGTGAAATTAAAGTCACTTCTCTGCACTTACCGTGTGTGACTTAGAATAAACCACTGAATCCGTATGAGGCTTAATTTCCTCATTTGTAAAATGAGGATAATGCCCTTGTCACAAGAATTTTGGAAAAGATTAAGTAAATATTGAAGTGTTTTGTAAGTAGCAAAATGTTCTGTAAATGGGCATTGTTTAGTTTTTCAGAACTAAATTTTTATTATTTGCTTAATTGGAAGATCAGTTATGTCAACAATGCTTTGAAAATCTGCTTTTTTTCCGTTTGCTGAATGCTTCATTCTAGCATTTATTTTTGAATTGACATTGATAACTAGTAGTAATTTGCTGCAGGGCATGGATTAGGGACAAAAAAGATATTTACCCTCCCTACTACAAGGATAAATTTTGGGATAAATGCAGGACTCAGTAAATTATTAATAATCCTAATGTCTAACATACATACATGTTAGATGTATATATGTTAGACATGTTGTTGTTGTTTAATGCCATCGAGTCGTAGACGACTCATAGCGACCCTATGAATGAATGGCCTGAGCACATTTCGTACATAGAGTTTCTGGAAGCAAGTCATTTCGGAAGTGGATGCCGCTCCTGCTTCTAGGCTTAATTTAGTCCGGAAGCTCCAGCCAACACTGTCCACCATGGGTACCTGATACCACGATTGGCACATCACTGTCACAGTCTTTAGCATCACAGCAACCACGAGTTACCTCTGTACAGCAACACACAGACCAGTGCTATACCACCTAGAAGATTGTTGTTGTTATGTGCCGTCGAGTCA